>NC_056743.1:833668603-833701103 GCF_019279795.1 Protopterus annectens | reverse complement strand
ATGTTGAAAATAGCAAAGCCACAGCACATTATTTTTTCCCAGGGAAAAAAATTGGTGGGCCGTTTTTGGGGCTTTGCTATTTCCTCCACTGTGGTGCGATCACGGAGTTGGTATATTTAAGTAGGGTGGTGTGGGGGGGGTGAAGCCCCCCACTTTCGTTTAAGTTTAAAGTTAAGTTTTTTTTTTGTCACGGAACAGCGATTTTTTTCCCTTGGGGAAAAAAAAATCACTGTTCTGTGTTTTCGGTTTTGTTGGGTTTTGGACTTTAAGGTTCGATATTACAACAATCGAACTTGTGTTAGTTCAACTTTGTGATATAGACCCGAGGTTTTGCTGACAACAATTTGTATGAGACTGTGGTGCAGCTCAGTAAGGGAATTTACCCTTACCACACTTTTGGGCAGTATTGGAGTTGGTATATATAATTAGCAGAGGGTGTGAGTGGCTTGCCCCCTTTAAAAAAATGTTTTTAATTGTTGTTGTTTTTGATCATTTTAGATTTGCTCTAATGTATGTAATTACCAAAGTACTATAAGTCATATAAAGATTAATGCTATTCACATGAATAGTTCTGAATCAACATTTTCTTTTAGGTTCTGTTGCAGGAATCCTATTTAGTACTAACAATCTCTAATTCAAATTTCTTGAGCAGATTTATAACTATGATAATAACAAACTTTACATACCTCAGTGCACATTTCTCAAATATGCTTAATGTTTCAGTTTTCCTGTAACACCTGGAATATTTCAGTTCCTCCTCTCCTTTAAACAGTTATGTTTATACCAATACCACATCAGATGACTTTGTTTCTCTGAAAATATCTTATCAGTCCTTATGTGATTAAAATGCATCTATTACACAGTTAGCAGAAAATAAATGAATAATGCTGCTAACCATAAGTCCTGCAGTCAGGCCACCAAGCACCTTTACTAGCTGAACTAATTACCTGAGAATAGGTGGATTAAACACTACTTTCTTCCTCTTAAATGATGATATATTTTATTTTGTCTTTCCCCATTTTCTGTTAATTTGTGCTTTTACTCAACAGGATGTCCCAACCATTGGAGTGACCTCCTCTGTATCTTTGGGTCAGTCAGCTAGCACAACAGGTATGTTTGTTTTCCTTTATACATGTTTAAATATTTTTGTAATGACTTTACTTTCCTCTTTTTTATATAACCCTATCAAAGGCATAAAGAAAGCCCATGCAGCCAACTTTTAACATTCGTCTGTAAAATGTTTTTGACAGCCTTGCAAAGTTAATCCTTATTCCACAATTAAAATGGTCTATATACCTTATAATTTGATGGGGCAAACACATACTCTCAGGTAACGTATCTAGCATGTACAAACTTAAATATTTTATAACTTACATCTTCTTGAATGTAAACCTATTGATCTTTGCTACACTTAGAATATTAAGAAATAGCAAAGCAGTAAAGCAAACTGACAAAAATGATTGAAACATTTTCCCAACAGGCTTTTTTATCATATCAGGTACTTTGCTTCTGAAGTGAGCAGTTAAGTCATTTATGTAGTATTTTAAGGATTTGCAGCTTATATATGAAGTAATATGTATTTAGATGGAATCAACCTGAGGAATTAGCAAAATACATGGATATATCATAAGTACCAAAAAGTTTTTTATTTTTCTTTCCTCTCTTCTTAGGTGTATATTTTACCTCTCTTTCATAAAAGTAACTATTTTTTAGACCTAGGAAAATAACCTATTCCTCAACTCGCCCTGTTCTTTCTCTGATACATTTCCTATCTTTCCTTCACCTCTTGTCTTACTTTATCCTTCTTTCATATTAGCTACTTTATAAAATATTGTTCTTTGCCCATCCCAAAAAAAAAAAAAAAAAAAAAAATTTACCTTTTTATTTTGTTTTTTCCTGCTTAGTGTTTTACTGTTATAACTTTTATGTAGACCGATTTTTTTAACTATGTATTAATACTTGGAGCTTTTCTCCCAGGGCCTCTACTGAAAATGGACATATATCCAGTTAGACTAGCCTGGTCAACAAATGTAAAATAAAAATAAAATATCCATTTTTATCATCAATAGAGTTGCCTGGTTACAGTTTGAAACAGTGAATGCTCCTATGAGCAAACTTTTTTTCAGGCTGTAAATAACAGTAAATGCTTATAAGAGCAAGCATTGTTCCCAATTGAGTTTTTGCCACCAGCGTTTTGTATGGGATTATGGTACAGTGGGGTAAGGGACTTTGCCATTACCATGCTGTTGTACAATCTCAAAGTTAATATATATAGTATGATCTGGAGGTGTGGAGGCACAGCCCCCGGCATGCAGTGGAGAAGTCTAGGGGTGTAAGGAGAATTCCTTCCTTCAAATAATGCTTATAGTTTTATTTTTTACCCTTGTATGATTTAGACATTAGAGTTTGGTGTTGTGGATTGCTGGTTTTAGGCATATGGGTTTTGGTAGTGGAACTAGTATTTACTGAAGAAGGATACAAAAGTTATATTACCCACAATGTCCAGTACTTTACTTACCTCCATTTGCACAAAGAAACCATCCATCACAAATCAATGTGTTTTTTATGGACAAAGTTCACAAAATTTTGTATATGAACTTACAGAACATTTAATGCCAGGAAGGTGCTATTATTCCAGGTGATACATGTAAAAAAGTCAGTCTGTGTAAGAACATGAGAGTGCATTATTAGAGTATCACTTTTTATAGAAAATGAGAAGTCTTGAAGTATAAACCACATGAAAGGGGGGGGGGGCTTTAAATGTACAGACTACCACTTGTGATGTGTAACACAATATTACAAATATCAGTGGCATTAATGTGACCCAGTCATTGCAAACTTACTCCCAGTAAGCTCTGAAGCTCTCAGAACATGATTGCTAGTTTGGGGTGACTACAGATAGACATTTCACAAGCAGAAGGGACATTTAATGAAAATATTAGCAATATGTTTACTCAAAGTCATCTTGACAGGAGAAACTAGCAAGGAAGAAAAAGCTGACAAAATGTGATCATTACTGAAAGGCCTCATTTTTGCTATGGTTTGACTGAAGGAAAAGGCAAGGAAAGAGAAAGCTGAACAGTCGCTCACTCAAGCAGAAGTGGTGATCACTCACTGACATAAGGAAATGTTAGAGCTCACTGGGGATGACCATGCTGATATTCAGTTCTCTATGTGAAAAACAGATTTGCTGCAGAACACAGCCAGAAGAATATCATCTGAAGTGGTGGTGGAAGGCTGTGATTCAAAGCCTTCTTAGAATACAAATGACAGAGCTAGAACAGACTGACATTGAGTTGGACTCAAAGTAATTAGGCATATTACAGGGTGCAAAAGGTCAGATCCTCTCAACTGTCCCTGATCTTCAGGGACGTCCCTGATTTAGACTCCAATAGTATGTCTGTCTCTCTTAATCCCTCTTAAAACTGGTGACTGCTGAAGAAAAAGTGGTGAATTGCCCTTAATAAACAATGATAGTAATTCAGAGTTATAGACGTTTTACGTCAGAAAATCTATATTAATCCACATTCTCTGCTTTAAACTGTTGAGTTTTACTTGCACTGAGCCATGTGGTCTGCCTCTTTCAGTTGCAGTTGTGAGAATTGTTAACATCCAACTGTATCCATAAGGGTTTTGTAACCTGAGTTCCAGTTTTCACAGCCACTGTTTAAAGCATTACTTGTATGTTTTCTGGGCACTACTGTAACTGATGCACTGCTTTTCTATGCAACTATTTCTGGGGCTGGTCTCCATCTACTTTGTTAGTTACAGCAAATGTACTGAACAGATGTTAACTGAAGAGAATAGTGCAGTGGCTATAGAGTGCATATTGTAAAGTGTTTTTACTTGCTATACAGTGTTCTACTTACTGCATCATGTCTACTTAAGCTGCTTTGCTTGTAGGGCTAATTTTACTCAAGTTAACTGATATGTACTGTGCTGTTGTGTTTTTTTTTCTTAAACTTGTATACACTCCATTAAAGGGCTTACAGTAACCAATGTCTATTGATTGTATTTTGTAAAATGCGTTACTGTCTATATTGTGTTCTACTTCTGCCTCATTTCTGATACTTCTGCTGTACTAATCTATCTGCCATCTCTTAGGGCCTCCTACTTTCCTTTCTCACCCTCCCCATCTTTGTTGTTGCTTCACTCCCTCTAGCCCTTTTTATTAACAACCCTGTCTGCTATCCTCCCTGTCTAGTTGTGTTATTTCTATGCTAAGACACTTCCTTAGTGATCATATATCTTCTGTCCTACATCCCTCCTAATACCCCTGGCCTAACATTTATTTATTTATTTATCCTCTTACAGCTGCTGTTCGCATTTTTCCCAGTGAGTACACCCGACTAACCCTGCTTTACTGGATCTTTCACCTCTTTGCAGCTTCCTCATGGCAAGAAATACAAGCATTCATCTCACCTGCAGGGGGACCTATTAGTTTAATTAATATTCCTGCTGTGCTAGGCAAGTTTCTGTAGTGAAACACTTTAGTGCTTATTTGTCTAGTGACATGCTCACTCACTCAAAAAGTGTTGGACTCTCCTACCCTTTCCCCTGAACTTTCTCCCTCCATTCGTCTCTCTTTTTAGCATCTGCTAATATCAACAGCTACAAAACTATACAGACCTAATAAAGCAGCATGTGTTAGGTTGCTATTACATGTGTAAGTTTCTTACCTCTAGGAATTGCCTACTCTTAATTTCTCCACTGTCTTGAGGCACACTTTAACTGAATGTTTCTACTGTGGTCTGGCAAGCTGCCCTGGTTTCAGGGATCATTTCTGTTCACTCAACCTCTGTTTCCCCTTTCCTTTACAGCCTGTATCCCATTGCTACTGTCCTCTAACCCAGCAGTTTAATGCTAAAGACACAGGTCATTATTATACATTAAAGTTCTTGCATTGCATGTACAGCCTTCAGGTAACTTGTGGTTTGGTTAAGTCCCGCTA
Organism: Protopterus annectens; assembly: GCF_019279795.1. Taxonomy (NCBI): domain Eukaryota; kingdom Metazoa; phylum Chordata; order Ceratodontiformes; family Protopteridae; genus Protopterus; species Protopterus annectens. The sequence continues at coordinate 833,696,152 of NC_056743.1, read as the reverse complement.
CGCTCAGGCTGGCTGCGCCCCACCCAGCCCCCAAATTCCACCCACCCCAGTAGTACTAAATTTATAGTTATATAACCACTCCCCTCTTTTACAACCAATCAACTATAACCACTCAGTTAATAACAATCCTCCTATCTGCCGCAAACTTCCTAATCTTCTTAATTTATTACTGCTTAAATACTTTACCACCATAATGTCTCAGCTATTCGTAACATTATCACCAAAACCAAAGCTATTACTCTCTCTCCTACATTTACTGCTCATTTCATATCTCCTCACCATCTATGAAAATCTACATTACCTAGGATTCTACTACCCAAAGACCCAAACTACTACCTCAATAGTATCAAACATGGAAAACTTCACATGCCCCTCACAATTAAATTCTTAACTCCTAAAAACTACCAACCAATTAGATCCAGATATATCAGCCCCAAAAACAAACACTATTAAAAGCTGATAATCAAAATCCTAAAACTCATAGTTAGCTTACAACACAACCTCAAAATGGATGGAGACATCCACCCTAACCCCGACCCATCCTCACCTGCTGACTTTAGCTCTGAAACTACTAATTCCCCTAACATAATACCTTCAAATAAATCCCCAAATTCATTTCTGGCCTGACACTTTTGCCCTTTTGGCAGTTTACTCCCCTGATATATTATGTCTAATAGAAACTTGGCTAAAACCGGCAACTACAGATAATGAGATATTACCACCAGGGTACAACGTACTCATATTAGACCACCATACTAGGAGAGGTGGTGGGGTAGCTATACTTTATAAAACTAGACTAAATGTTACTAAGGACTCCTTACAACCACCCCAGGTTAATAATGCAGAAATTCTTATAACCAAACTGCAAATTAACAAAACAAATGTATAAACATAATCTGTGGTTACATTCCCCCAGGTAATAACACAAACACACTAGAAGACATCCTCCTTGGTTATCCAGTACCGATCCCCAAGAAACCATTGTTTTCAGGGACTTCAACATTGGCTGGAACACCTGTTCCTCGGAATCTCCTACAACCCATGTAAACCTATGTGGGTTTACACAGATCATATCCTCCCCCACCAGGATTGGCAAACCCAGTTACAAAGAAAGTATCATAGACTGGATACTTATCAATAACCATCCCCATATGTACAAGTCAGGGACCCTCCCTGAAGACCTAAATGACCACTTTCTTACCTACATAATTATACAAGGCTGATAACTCCCATCAGCCCATTTACAAAACTATAAGAAATAATAGGAACTTTAACCTCACCAATTTCCAAAATGAACTCAAATTATGTAATTGGTCAGTCCTAAAACAATTACCATTGGATGAAGCTGTAGCATACTTTAATACCGATTTCCTTGCCATCCTGGACTCTCACACTCCTGCTCGCTCTGTTAGAACCAAAGCAAAAAATGCACTGTTGCTTTCAAAAGATACCAAATTAAAAAATCTTACTTAGAAACAAGGCATGGGCAACTTAGCATGCCACAAAAACCCCACTAGATCAACTAAGATATCGGCAAATAAGGAATGACACAAAGAAATCTGTTACATTAGACAAAAAAAAATTACTGCCATCTTCAACAGAAACATCAAAGCAAACCTCAAAAATTCTGGGCAGGAATAAAGAAACTTCTTCAGCCAGGTCAAACCACCACTCCAACCCCTTCATGTTCCAACCATAAACCCCGGAGGATATTGCCAGCACATTTAATAGTTTCTTCACAGAGACTATCCAGTCCCTAGCTAGTCAGCTAACTCCCAGTTGCTCTAACTCAGCTGCTGCTATACCCAGTACCCAACTCTCCTTTAGCTTTCAGCCAGTACCTATATCACTTATCCGTGCGTTAATTAAGAAATTAAAGCCAACCACCCTATCTGCTGATCTCCTCCCTGCAGAGTATCTACAAAAAGCTGCAGATGCCATAGCATACCCCATCTCCATCTTAATCAATAGAACTGTATCTGAAGCTACCATCCCCTCCATGTGGAAAATGTCCCATGTAATACCACTCCATAAAGGAGGTAGCTCCATTGAACTGTCAAACTTCAGACCCATAGCTATTCTGTCACCATGGGCTAAAATTATGGAGAAGTGCATCCATAAACAACTCCTGCACTATCTTATCCAGAACAATCTGTTGGCTAGCTCTCAGCATGGCTTTAGGCTATTCTGTAGTACTACCTCAGTTCTCCTCTCCTTCTCTGATGTCATAAACCATAACCAAAATAATTACAAACTATCCTCAGCCCTCTTTCTTGATCTCTCCAAGGCCTTCAATATGGTTAGCCACCAAAAACTCATCCATACTTTGAAGGCCTTCTCCTAAGATAACCGCACTCTCCAATGGTTTCAGTCCTACCTCTGTGGTAGACAACAGGCCGTCTTATGGCAGGCAAACTATCCTCCCTTCTACCCATCACCCTAGGAGTCCCCCAGGGCTCTATACTAGGACCCCTTCTTTTCTCTATCTTTATTAATGACCTCCACTCTGTCATCCCAGATGCAACCTGCATTCACTATGCAGATGACTCCACTTTAATCTGCTCAGCCACCTCCCAGACTAAACTAATGACATTGTCCCAGAATACGTTTAACACTATTTTAAATTGTCTCTCTAATCATCATTTGATCTTAAACCCTAACAAAACAAAGCTGCTACTTTTTCCCCACTCGCAGATCCTCATCACTATTCTTTACCATTAAATCTAATAATGGCACCATTATCTCTGCAGACGCCCAAACTAAATGCTTAGGTGTTATAGCACATAATAACCTTAAATTTGACATTCATGTCAACCAAACTATCAAAACCATTAATAAAACTTAGCTCCCTTTATGAGATTAAACCTTTTCTTATTCCACTTGCTAAAACTGCTATTGGCCGTTCCCATCTACTCTCTACCCTTCCGTATGCCTCCCCTTTATTCACCAATCTGAACAAATCTGACCTAAGCAAGCTCTCTAGCTGTTATAACCACATTGCTAGATTTGCCACAGGCATGGCATTTAGGACACACCACTGTCATAACCTAAATCTTCTAGGGTGGCTTGAATTACCTAGCCTACTTCAATACAACCAGCTTATAGTGGCATATAAAGTACTCAACCAATCAGAAAATATGCCTGCACTTAAAAACATCATTAGCCCCTACAGTAACCTCAGGACATTTCACTCATCTAACAGACTGCTGGTTCAAACATTCAAAACCAATAACTCAGCTGGGGACTCCCTGTTTGCCAACTCTGTCAGCATAACTTGGAACTCCCTTCCTGCCGACCTTACTCCAGTATCTTTATTAACTCAATTCAAAAAAGTCTCAGACAACATTTTAAGACACACTGGTTATGTCCTTGTTCTAATCCTGACTAGGTCCTTACTATAATTGTCTGCCAAACAGTACTTTATACTACATACAAGCTGTGACATAATTGTGAGTTTAGATACTTATATAAGTTTAATAATGATCGAATGTATAACTTGCTTGACTGAACAGAGTCTGCAAACTGTTTGCAACATGTATTGATATTATGATTTTTCCTGTATTATTTTTTTCTGTATGTTGTGTTTGGAGCTTTTCTCCCTGGGCCTCCACTGAAAATGGACATGTATCCAGTCAGACTATCCCAGTCAACAAATGTAAAATAAATAAATATTAAAGTTTTGAAGTTTTGAATCAAATGAGTACAATCTGTAAATGGCAAAAAGAGAAGCACTATGCCATACTGGTTGAAATAAAAGTAAAAATTATGCAGAATTACTCTAGTTCACTATGGTAGAAAAGAAGGCTGTACAATGCCATGAGATGCCAATTAAACAATATAACGGTAGCGTTGTCGCCTCACAGTAAGACACTGTCCGGTTCGATTCTCAGCTAGAGCGCCTTCTGCGTGGAGACATGCTTGAATGGGCGCACCTTTGTTGAAGGTTGTGCATCAGGGCTGGTAACTCGCACGTAAAATCAACTACCAATCATTAGCGGACCGGAGTTCCACTGTGGCAACCCCTAACGGGAAAAAGCCGAAGACACAACAACAACAGTGCATCTGTTGGTAAGATAATCTGAAGTCCGTTGTTTCTTGGAAAGGACAATGATAATGAACATGGTAGAAGAAGTGGAAGCATGGCTAAGAGACAGAATGGAAGCATGAGGTTTAGAAGGTGAGGCTTGGGCAATAGACATTAATGGAGTGTAAGATGGAGGGCTGGGGAGACACAAGAGGCATAACTCCAGTATAAACATAGCAGCCATATCACTGTTTAGTCAAAAGGGAGAATGAGGGAGCAGTGTTAAACAGAAGGGAATAAAAGGAAATAAAGGGACATTAAACAAGGAACTGCATATGAAAAAAGGAGGAAAGATATGTCAAAAACATTGCAGGGTCTGGAATAATCAATTAAACATTAGAGACAGAGTGAGAGACAGAGAGACAGTAAGAGAAGTGACAGGGCAAGACAACAGAAGAAATTTCAGTGTGGAAGGACTGGAGTGATGGAGATTGACTGGGAAAATAAGGGGTCCAAAAGCCTAGCTGTGCTGCAAAATTACTAAATTAAAGGACCCTTGTTTGCTTACTCTCTCTCTGCTTCTGTCATGGATTTCAGTTTTCTTAACGCTCAAGCTGCAGATACTGTAGTATCAGAATTAGTGTTTCTATCATCACAATTAGCTGGAAGTTACTGGATGGAAATTACCTGTAGCCGCGGTGGTGCAGCGGTAGCGTTGTCACCTCACAGCAAGAGGTTCTCCCATTCGATTCTTGGCTGGAGTGCCTTCTGTGGAGTCTGCATGTCCTCCCCCGTCGAAAGTGGTGTTCGAAGACATGCTTAGAATGGGCGCACTTTAATGAAGGTTGGGTTACATCGAGCTGGCACCTCAGTAACGTAAAACCTACTGCCAATCATTAGCGGACCGAACTTTAATTTATATATTATCTCTTCTATTATAAAAGTTATTACTTTATTAATAGATCAGTCATATATCGCAAAATGGAAAGATTATTGGGAGCTAATTAGTATGCACTTCATGAAAATCTCCTTAACACATAAAAATATGATTGTAAATAACTCCATGTTGTGGTTGCTAAAGGAATTTTGTACTTCACCTATTACACCTAAACATATGGTTTGTTACCCATTAAATATTATTATTAGTTATCATAACTTTATATTCATGCACCCTAAGTATAGGGAATGGAATTTTATTGTATTCCCTATAATGTATACTCAGGGTATGCTTATGTCATCTACTTCTGAAGGAGCTCATTTAGCTATAGATAATGATCTAAAGTACTGGTATCAGCTGATATCTGATAATAAAGTTAAAAATCTAGATTTCTTAAAACAAGAATTTGATCTAAGAGAAACTTGCTGGTTAGAGGTTCAGATCTTTAGACAACATCTCATTGATAGAATAGATCTAATGTCTATAACAGTTAAAGAATCTATTCCAAAACTGATTGATTACTTGATATTAAGTTTACAGCATAAAGTTTCTGATAAAGGTAAACTTTCATATATACATAAAATTATCAGACAAGAAACTTTTACAGTGTAGATTCATACTGGAATTATTTCACCTCTATTAATGGGGACCCACCAACTCAACAAGATAAACAATATATATTGGAATCTGCTTATAGAACTACATCTTCCATTGTCTGGAGACTTTATACATGGAAATTTTTACATAGATCTTTTTATACACCTTTGATGATGAATAAAATAAATAATAAAGATAATCTATGTAAGAGATGTAATGTAGAAATTAATGCTGACTGGGCTCATATGTTTTATGACTGTATGAAGTTGAAAGAATACTGGAAGTCAATTAATGAATTTTTGCAGGCTCTTTTACAGATAATTTCATTATTTCTAAGTCTCTTATATTATTCAACACACCTGTACCTCAATGTGTTAAAAGATTAAGCTTCCCTTGTTATGGTCTATCCTAGCAGTGGCCAGGAAAATAATAACTAGAAATTGGATTTCAGATACACCTCCTTCGTTCAATGAATTTAAAAATGTTATGAATATAATGTGCCATATGGAAATAAGCACAATTAGAATGAGAACAACTAGAAAAACATCATATTATATTGTATGGGATAATTTACAAAATTTGTTAAAAAAATTCTAATTTCAATAGCACGGTATTTTAGTTTAATTAATTGATCTGCTTGTACTGGATGTCTTTGTAAATACTTTAGTTGTTTTGTTGAATATTATAATAATACCTATTTTTAATTACTTGTATAAAATTGTTATGATATTTCTCTTATATGTTAAAACAATAAACCTGTTTTGAAAAAAAAAAAAAAGATTATTTGTCAAAAAGTAGTCATGTTCTAACCTGTAATAGTTCAAGACAAAGGTGCTCTCTTACACCTTTTTTCTTCAGCCTAGCATGCACAGCCATTAGCTCAGGCCTCCATTAAATGTTATATATATATATATATATATATATATATATATATATATATATATATATATATACACACACACACACACACACACACACACACACACACACACACACACACACACACACACACACACACACACACACACACACACACACACACACATAGGGTCTTTGTCATCTTACTGAAGAGCAGTATACTGAAGGTCATAATAATAATTGTATATGTTGAAGTGTCAGAATGCTGAAATGTTTAAATCAAAATACCTGCTCCCCTACATGTAGAGAGAACTGGACCTGCCACTCACAGGGCCTGTGTTAATGCTCAATTCTTAGTTTCACTAATAGGGAATGATGTTTGTTCACTGGCTGTGTACATATGTCGAATATATATGCTGTTAGTAGGTATATCGAGTCCAACATCATAAAGGTTTAACATTTTGACATTTCTGGATTTTGCATTCAGTATTATGACTTTTAGTATACCAATATTCTACAAGTTGTTACATTGTGTGTGTGTATGAAAGTGTGTATATATATATATATATATATATATATATATATATATATATATATGTGTGTGTGTGTGTGTGTGTGTGTGTGTGTGTGTATATATATATATATAATATATATATATATATATATATATATATATTTATATGTATGGGTCTACTTCATGTCACTGAAAACACACTTCACTGAAACTCATTTCATTGAAAACTCATTTCACTGAAAATCAGTTGCCTGAGCACAATTCACTGAAAGCTAATTTCACTGAAATCTCATTTGACTGAAAACTCATTTTGTTGAAAGGTATATGCCTGTTCCCCACTGTAGTGCGATCCTGGAGTTAGTATATATAGTAAGGGTGTGTGTGTGTGGGGGGGCTTAGCCTCCCACATAGTTTGGTTATATATTATCTTCTGGAAAGAGTTATTTATTCAGCTTGTAATTATACATATCTATGGTTTCCAATGTTTAAAATAACATTTAAAATATGTCCCCAACACACATCCTTACTATATATGCTAACTCCAGGATCGCACTACAGTGGGGAACTGGGCACATTCCTTTCAATCAAATTGAGTTTCAGTCAAATGAGTTTTCATTGAAGTGAGCTTTCAGTGAATTGTGCTCAGGCAACTGATTTTCAGTGAAGTGTGTGTGTGTGTGTGTGTGTGTGTGTGTGTGTGTGTGTGTGTGTGTGTGTGTGTGTGTGTGTGTGTGTGTGTATCCATGTTTATCTGTCATTTGAGTGAATGCTCATTTGACTGATTCACAAATCACTGAATTACCTGAAAACTCATTTGAATGAAACCTGATTTTACAGAATCACAACTTACAGAGAGCACACCAAATGCACCATAAAATGTTTTTACAGGGGGAGCAAGCTCCGTGTAACCCACTTGTGAGGAGGGCTTTACCCTCCACACCCCCCTTACTTACATATAATAACTCCATGGTTGCACAACCACAGAGAAAAGAAATAAGACAACACACGATGAAAAAGTGCTGAAGCACAAGCACAGATTTCTACAGATCTGCGGGAACACATGATAGTGATCATTGTTATTCCACACATGCCCTGAAGACAGATCTGGGGATCAACATGATAGTGATTGTTGTTATTCCACACATGCCTTGCTAGACAGATCTGGGGTCAAAAAGATAGTGATCATTGTTATTCCACACATGCCCTGCTAGACAGATCTTGGGGAACAACATGATAGTAATCATTGTTATTCCACACATAGCCTGCTAGACAGATCTGGGGATCAACATGATAGTGATCATTGTTATTCCACACATGGCCTGCTAGAAAGATCTGGGGATCAATATGATAGTGATCATTGTTATTCCACACATGCCTTGCTAGACAGATCTGCAGATCAAAAAGATAGTGGTCATTGTTATTCCACACATGCCCTGCTATATAGATCCTGGGGAACAACATGATAGTGATCATTGTTATTCCACACATGACCTACTAGACAGATTTGGGGATCAACATGATAGTTATCATTGTTATTCCACACATGGCCTGCTACACAAATCTGGGGATCAGCATGATAGTGATCATTGCTATTCTACACATGCCCTGCTAGACAGATCTGGGGATCAACATGATAGTGATCACTGCTATTCCACACATGCTCTGTTAGACTCACATTCATAAAAACTCTTTTTATCAGACGTGACAGCATCACATACTTTTTACACATCTACACTTTTCTATCAATCGTGATTCAGTCAAATTAGTATGAATTCAGTCAAATGAGTATTCAGTCAAATAACAGAGACCTATATGTATATATAGACACACACACACACACACACACACACACACACACACACACACACACACACACACACACACACACACACACACACACACATACTTGATAGGATGAGAAATGAAGTGTTTGGGGAAGGAGCATTAATGAGGGGAGGGAGTAGACACTTTATTAAGAATAACAAGGTAATAACCTTTGTTTTATTACAACTTATGGTAATGATAATGTTTATTTAACAGAAATCATTAGACGAAATTGGCATGCACTTATGATAGATCCAGCCACTATTAAAATAGTTGAAAAAGCACCATGCTTTGTATACAAGAATAATAAAAATTTAAAGCGGCTTCTTTGTAAAGGTGACACTAGATGTCTCAGGGCTATTTCAAGTGATATCACTGGGGGTATAAGAACTGGTACGTTCCCCTGTGGGCACTGTAATATGTGCCAAGTGATATACACTACACAGATATTTCGTCATCCAATTTTGGAATTTGTATTTACTCCTAGGTTTAGTGCTACCTGTAACAGTACTAATCTAGTATATCTTGCAAGGTGTAATTGTTGCGACTGTTTCTACAGTGGCAAAAACTACAAGGAGGTTAAGGGATAGAGTATATAACCATCTTTATGATATTAGAAATTTGAATCAACAGAATGCGTTAGCTAAACATGTTGCACAGTTCAATACACATAGTTTCAACTTTATAGTTTTGCAAATTGTTGCTATGAATAAGAGGTGGGAATCAGGATAACCACCTTGAGTTAGTAGAACTGAAGTGGATCTTTAAGTTACGAGCACATGTTCAGCCTGGTCTGAACAATTACGTAAGCATAAGACCAGCATTGGAGGCGCGACCTTTGAAATAAATAATAAATTAATTAATAAGTTGCATTAAAGTATACGTTTTATTTTATTTCATTATACAACTCATGGTAGCTGCTATGTATTGTGAATATTTTGAATGTTTTTGATGTATATGTGATTTTAATGGATTATGAATTCTAGTTGTAATTGTTTTGTATAATTGATCATTTTAGATTAAATTGATCTAGATGATTTTAATTGATTAATTAGTTGCAGGGTTTGCACTATTTAAGATGATGAAATTATCTGGCATTTGAAATCTGAAGAAGCGTGTTCATACACGTGAAAGTGTTTATCCTGTCTTGTTTGTGAATAAGATAAGTCAATTTTTAGTAGCTTGGTGGTCCTTCCTTGTCTTTTCTGTGAATCAAATAACAGAGACCTATATGTATATATAGACACACACACACACACACACACACACACACACACATGCGCGCGGACACACACACACACACACACACACACACACACACACACACACACACACACACACACACACACACACACACACACACGCACTTGGTTGCAGGCTGAAACTGCGAACGCTCATATTAGTGAAAGCTTTTTCAGGCTATGAATAACACCAAACCCTCATATGAGCGTACATTATTTTCAGTGGAGGTTTTGGGGTCTATATTACAACGTCAAACGAAAACAAGTTCGAACATTGTAATAACAAACCCTAATGTCCAAATGTTGAAAATAGCAAAGCCACAGCACATTATTTTTTCCCAGGGAAAAAAATTGGTGGGCCGTTTTTGGGGCTTTGCTATTTCCTCCACTGTGGTGCGATCACGGAGTTGGTATATTTAAGTAGGGTGGTGTGGGGGGGGGGTGAAGCCCCCCACTTTCGTTTAAGTTTAAAGTTAAGTTTTTTTTTTTTGTCACGGAACAGCGATTTTTTTCCCTTGAGAAAAAAAATCACTGTTCTGTGTTTTCGGTTTTGTTGGGTTTTGGACTTTAAGGTTCGATATTACAACAATCAAACTTGTGTTAGTTCAACTTTGTGATATAGACCCGAGGTTTTGCTGACAACAATTTGTATGAGACTGTGGTGCAGCTCAGTAAGGGAATTTACCCTTACCACACTTTTGGGCAGTATTGGAGTTGGTATATATAATTAGCAGAGGGTGTGAGTGGCTTGCCCCCTTTAAAAAAAATGTTTTTAATTTTTGTTGTTTTTGATCATTTTAGATTTGCTCTAATGTATGTAATTACCAAAGTACTATAAGTCATATAAAGATTAATGCTATTCACATGAATAGTTCTGAATCAACATTTTCTTTTAGGTTCTGTTGCAGGAATCCTATTTAGTACTAACAATCTCTAATTCAAATTTCTTGAGCAGATTTATAACTATGATAATAACAAACTTTACATACCTCAGTGCACATTTCTCAAATATGCTTAATGTTTCAGTTTTCCTGTAACACCTGGAATATTTCAGTTCCTCCCCTCCTTTAAGCAGTTATGTTTATACCAATACCACATCAGATGACTTTGTTTCTATGAAAATATCTTATCAGTCCTTATGTGATTAAAATGCATCTATTACACAGTTAGCAGAAAATAAATGAATAATGCTGCTAACCATAAGTCCTGCAGTCAGGCCACCAAGCACCTTTACTAGCTGAACTAATTACCTGAGAATAGGTGGATTAAACACTACTTTCTTCCTCTTAAATGATGATATATTTTATTTTGTCTTTCCCCATTTTCTGTTAATTTGTGCTTTTACTCAACAGGATGTCCCAACCATTGGAGTGACCTCCTCTGTATCTTTGGGTCAGTCAGCTAGCACAACAGGTATGTTTGTTTTCCTTTATACATGTTTAAATATTTTTGTAATGACTTTACTTTCATAACATAACCCTATCAAAGGCATAAAGAAAGCCCATGCAGCCAACTTTTAACATTCGTCTGTAAAATGTTTTTGACAGCCTTGCAAAGTTAATCCTTATTCCACAATTAAAATGGTCTGTATACCTTATAATTTGATGGGGCAAACACATACTCTCAGGTAACGTATCTAGCATGTACAAACTTAAATATTTTATAACTTACATCTTCTTGAATGTAAACCTATTGATCTTTGCTACACTTAGAATATTAAGAAATAGCAAAACAGTAAAGCAAACTGACAAAAATGATTGAAACATTTTCCCAACAGGCTTTTTTATCATATCAGGTACTTTGCTTCTGAAGTGAGCAGTTAAGTCATTTCTGTAGTATTTTAAGGATTTGCAGCTTATATATGAAGTAATATGTATTTAGATGGAATCAACCTGAGGAATTAGCAAAATACATGGATATATCATAAGTACCAAAAAGTTTTTTATTTTTCTTTCCTCTCTTCTTAGGTGTATATTTTACCTCTCTTTCATAAAAGTAACTATTTTTAGACCTAGGAAAATAACCTATTCCTCAACTCGCCCTGTTCTTTCTCTGATACCTTTCCTATCTTTCCTTCACCTGTTTTCTTACTTTATCCTTCTTTCATATTAGCTACTTTATAAAATATTGTTCTTTGCCCATCCCACAAAAAAAAAAAAAAAAAAAAAATTTACCTTTTTATTTTGTTTTTTCCTGCTTAGTGTTTTACTGTTATAACTTTTATGTAGACCGATTTTTTTAACTATGTATTAATACTTGGAGCTTTTCTCCCAGGGCCTCTACTGAAAATGGACATATATCCAGTTAGACTAGCCCGGTCAACAAATGTAAAATAAAATAAAAATAAAATATCCATTTTTATCATCAATAGAGTTGCCTGGTTACAGTTTGAAACAGTGAATGCTCCTATGAGCAAACTTTTTTTCAGGCTGTAAATAACAGTAAATGCTTATAAGAGCAAGCATTGTTCCCAATTGAGTTTTTGCCACCAGCGTTTTGTATGGGATTATGGTACAGTGGGGTAAGGGACTTTGCCATTACCATGCTGTTGTACAATCTCAGAGTTAATATATATAGTATGATCTGGAGGTGTGGAGGCACAGCCCCCCCGCCTATGCAGTGGAGAAGTCTAGGGGTGTAAGGAGAATTTCTTCCTTCAAATAATGCTTATAGTTTTATTTTTTACCCTTGTATGATTTAGACATTAGAGTTTGGTGTTGTGGATTGCTGGTTTTAGGCATATGGGTTTTGGTAGTGGAACTAGTATTTACTGAAGAAGGGTACAAAAGTTATATTACCCACAATGTCCAGTACTTTACTCACCTCCATTTGCACAAAGAAACCATCCATCACAAATCAATGTGTTTTTTATGGACAAAGTTCACAAAATTTTGTATATGAACTTACAGAACATTTAATGCCAGGAAGGTGCTATTATTCCAGGTGATACATGTAAAAAAGTCAGTCTGTGTAAGAACATGAGAGTGCATTATTAGAGTATCACTTTTTATAGAAAATGAGAAGTCTTGAAGTATAAACCACATGAAAGGGGGGGCTTTAAATGTACAGACTACCACTTTTGATGTGTAACACAATATTACAAATATCAGTGGCATTAATGTGACCCAGTCATTGCAAACTTACTCCCAGTAAGCTCTGAAGCTCTCAGAACATGATTGCTAGTTTGGGGTGACTACAGATAGACATTTCACAAGCAGAAGGGACATTTAATGAAAATATTAGCAATATGTTTACTCAAAGTCATCTTGACAGGAGAAACTAGCAAGGAAGAAAAAGCTGACAAAATGTGATCATTACTGAAAGGCCTCATTTTTGCTATGGTTTGACTGAAGGAAAAGGCAAGGAAAGAGAAAGCTGAACAGTCGCTCACTCAAGCAGAAGTGGTGATCACTCACTGACATAAGGAAATGTTAGGGCTCACTGGGGATGACCATGCTGATATTCAGTTCTCTATGTGAAAAACAGATTTGCTGCAGAACACAGCCACAAGAATATCATCTGAAGTGGTGGAAGGCTGTGATTCAAAGCCTTCTTAGAATACAAATGACAGAGCTAGAACAGACTGACATTGAGTTGGACTCAAAGTAATTAGGCATATTACAGGGTGCAAAAGGTCAGATCCTCTCAACTGTCCCTGATCTTCAGGGACGTCCCTGATTTAGACTCCAATAGTATGTCTGTCTCTCTTAATCCCTCTTAAAACTGGTGACTGCTGAAGAAAAAGTGGTGAATTGCCCTTAATAAACAATGATAGTAATTCAGAGTTATAGACGTTTTACGTCAGAAAATCTATATTAATCCACATTCTCTGCTTTAAACTGTTGAGTTTTGCTTGCACTGAGCCATGTGGTCTGCCTCTTTCAGTTGCAGTTGTGAGAATTGTTAACATCCAACTGTATCCATAAGGGTTTTGTAACCTGAGTTCCAGTTTTCACAGCCACTGTTTAAAGCATTACTTGTATGTTTTTCTGGGCACTACTGTAACTGATGCACTGCTTTTCTATGCAACTATTTCTGGGGCTGGTCTCCATCTACTTTGTTAGTTACAGCAAATGTACTGAACAGATGTTAACTGAAGAGAATAGTGCAGTGGCTATAGAGTGCATATTGTAAAGTGTTTTTACTTGCTATACAGTGTTCTACTTACTGCATCATGTCTACTTAAGCTGCTTTGCTTGTAGGGCTAATTTTACTCAAGTTAACTGATATGTACTGTGCTGTTGTGTTTTTTTTTCTTAAACTTGTATACACTCCATTAAAGGGCTTACAGTAACCAATGTCTATTGATTGTATTTTGTAAAATGCGTTACTGTCTATATTGTGTTCTACTTCTGCCTCATTTCTGATACTTCTGCTGTACTAATCTATCTGCCATCTCTTAGGACCTCCTACTTTCCTTTCTCACCCTCCCCATCTTTGTTGTTGCTTCACTCCCTCTAGCCCTTTTTATTAACAACCCTGTCTGCTATCCTCCCTGTCTAGTTGTGTTAATTCTATGCTGAGACACTTCCTTAGTGATCATATATCTTCTGTCCTACATCCCTCCTAATACCCCTGGCCTAACATTTATTTATTTATTTATCCTCTTACAGCTGCTGTTCGCATTTTTCCCAGTGAGTACACCCGACTAACCCTGCTTAACTGGATCTTTCACCTCTTTGCAGCTTCCTCATGGCAAGAAATACAAGCATTCATCTCACCTGCAGGGGGACCTATTAGTTTAATTAATCTTCCTGCTGTGCTAGGCAAGTTTCTGTAGTGAAACACTTTAGTGCTTATTTGTCTAGTGACATGCTCACGCACTCAAAAAGTGTTGGACTCTCCTACCCTTTCCCCTGAACTTTCTCCCTCCATTCGTCTCTCTTTTTAGCATCTGCTAATATCAACAGCTACAAAACTATACAGACCTAATAAAGCAGCATGTGTTAGGTTGCTATTACATGTGTAAGTTTCTTACCTCTAGGAATTGCCTACTCTTAATTTCTCCACTATCTTGAGGCACACTTTAACTGAATGTTTCTACTGTGGTCTGGCAAGCTGCCTCAAGGTTTCCAGGGATCATTTCTGTTCACTCAACCTCTGTTTCCCCTTTCCTTTACAGCCTGTATCCCATTGCTACTGTCCTCTAACCCAGCAGTTTAATGCTAAAGACACAGGTCATTATTATACATTAAAGTTCTTGCATTGCATGTACAGCCTTCAGGTAACTTGTGGTTTGGTTAAGTCCCGCTATGCTCAGGCTGGCTGCGCCCCACCCAGCCCCCAAATTCCACCCACCCCAGTAGTACTAAATTTATAGTTATATAACCACTCCCCTCTTTTACAACCAATCAACTATAACCACTCAGTTAATAACAATCGTCCTATCTGCCGCAAACTTCCTAATCTTCTTAATTTATTACTGCTTAAATACTTTACCACCATAATGTCTCAGCTATTCGTAACGTTATTACCAAAACCAAAGCTATTACTCTCTCTCCTACATTTACTGCTCATTTCATATCTCCTCACCATCTATGAAAATCTACATTACCTAGGATTCTACTACCCAAAGACCCAAACTACCACCTCAATAGTATCAAACATGGAAAACTTCACATGCCCCTCACAACTAAATTCTTAACTCCTAAAAACTACCAACCAATTAGATCCAGATATATCAGCCCCAAAAACAAACACTATTAAAAGCTGATAATCAAAATCCTAAAACTCATAGTTAGCTTACAACACAACCTCAAAATGGATGGAGACATCCACCCTAACCCCGACCCATCCTCACCTGCTGACTTTAGCTCTGAAACTACTAATTCCCCTAACATAATACCTTCAAATAAATCCCCAAATTCATTTCTGGCCTGACACTTTTGCCCTTTTGGCAGTTTACTCCCCTGATATATTATGTCTAATAGAAACTTGGCTAAAACCGGCAACTACAGATAATGAGATATTACCACCAGGGTACAACGTACTCATATTAGACCGTCATACTAGGAGAGGTGGTGGGGTAGCTATACTTTATAAAACTAGACTAAATGTTACTAAGGACTCCTTACAACCACCCCAGGTTAATAATGCAGAAATTCTTATAACCAAACTGCAAATTAACAAAACAAATGTATAAACATAATCTGTGGTTACATTCCCCCAGGTAATAACACAAACACACTAGAAGACATCCTCCTTTGGTTATCCAGTACCGATCCCCAAGAAACCATTGTTTTCAGGGACTTCAACATTGGCTGGAACACCTGTTCCTTGGAATCTCCTACAACCCATGTAAACCTATGTGGGTTTACACAGATCATATCCTCCCCCACCAGGATTGGCAAACCCAGTTACAAAGAAAGTATCATAGACTGGATACTTATCAATAACCATCCCCATATGTACAAGTCAGGGACCCTCCCTGAAGACCTAAATGACCACTTTCTTACCTACATAATTAAGTACAAGGCTGATAACTCCCATCAGCCCATTTACAAAACTATAAGAAATAATAGGAACTTTAACCTCACCAATTTCCAAAATGAACTCAAATTATGTAATTGGTCAGTCCTAAAACAATTACCATTGGATGAAGCTGTAGCATACTTTAATACCGATTTCCTTGCCATCCTGGACTCTCACACTCCTGCTCGCTCTGTTACAACCAAAGCAAAAAATGCACTGTGGCTTTCAAAAGATACCAAATTAAAAAATCTTACTTAGAAACAAGGCATGGGCAACTTAGCGTGCCACAAAAACCCCACTAGATCAACTAAGATATCGGCAAATAAGGAATGACACAAAGAAATCTGTTACATTAGACAAAAAAAATTTACTGCCATCTTCAACAGAAACATCAAAGCAAACCTCAAAAATTCTGGGCAGGAATAAAGAAACTTCTTCAGCCAGGTCAAACCACCACTCCAACCCCTTCATGTTCCAACCATAAACCCCGGAGGATATTGCCAGCACATTTAATAGTTTCTTCACAGAGACTATCCAGTCCCTAGCTAGTCAGCTAACTCCCAGTTGCTCTAACTCAGCTGCTGCTATACCCAGTACCCAACTCTCCTTTAGCTTTCAGCCAGTACCTATATCACTTATCCGTGCGTTAATTAAGAAATTAAAGCCAGCCACCCTATCTGCTGATCTCCTCCCTGCAGAGTATCTACAAAAAGCTGCAGATGCCATAGCATACCCCATCTCCATCTTAATCAATAGAACTGTATCTGAAGCTACCATCCCCTCCATGTGGAAAATATCCCATGTAATACCACTCCATAAAGGAGGTAGCTCCATTGAACTGTCAAACTTCAGACCCATAGCTATTCTGTCACCATGGGCTAAAATTATGGAGAAGTGTATCCATAAACAACTCCTGCACTATCTTATCCAGAACAATCTGTTGGCTAGCTCTCAGCATGGCTTTAGGCTATTCTGTAGTACTACCTCAGTTCTCCTCTCCTTCTCTGATGTCATAAACCATAACCAAAATAATTACAAACTATCCTCAGCCCTCTTTCTTGATCTCTCCAAGGCCTTCAATATGGTTAGCCACCAAAAACTCATCCATACTGTGAAGGCCTTCTCCTAAGATAACCGCACTCTCCAATGGTTTCAGTCCTACCTCTGTGGTAGACAACAGGCCGTCTTATGGCAGGCAAACTATCCTCCCTTCTACCCATTACCCTAGGAGTCCCCCAGGGCTCTATACTAGGACCCCTTCTTTTCTCTATCTTTATTAATGACCTCCACTCTGTCATCCCAGATGCAACCTGCATTCACTATGCAGATGACTCCACTTTAATCTGCTCAGCCACCTCCCAGACTAAACTAATGACATTGTCCCAGAATACGTTTAACACTATTTTAAATTGTCTCTCTAATCATCATCTGATCTTAAACCCTAACAAAACAAAGCTGCTACTTTTTCCCCACTCGCAGATCCTCATCACTATTCTTTACCATTAAATCTAATAATGGCACCATTATCTCTGCAGACGCCCAAACTAAATGCTTAGGTGTTATAGCACATAATAACCTTAAATTTGACATTCATGTCAACCAAACTATCAAAACCATTAATAAAAACTTAGCTCCCTTTATGAGATTAAACCTTTTCTTATTCCACTTGCTAAAACTGCTATTGGCCGTTCCCATCTACTCTCTACCCTTCCGTATGCCTCCCCTTTATTCACCAATCTGAACAAATCTGACCTAAGCAAGCTCTCTAGCTGTTATAACCACATTGCTAGATTTGCCACAGGCATGACATTTAGGACACACCACTGTCATAACCTAAATCTTCTAGGGTGGCTTGAATTACCTAGCCTACTTCAATACAACCAGCTTATAGTGGCATATAAAGTACTCAACCAATCAGAAAATATGCCTGCACTTAAAAACATCATTAGCCCCTACAGTAACCTCAGGACATTTCACTCATCTAACAGACTGCTGGTTCAAACATTCAAAACCAATAACTCAGCTGGGGACTCCCTGTTTGCCAACTCTGTCAGCATAACTTGGAATTCCCTTCCTGCCGACCTTACTCCAGTATCTTTATTAACTCAATTCAAAAAAGTCTCAGACAACATTTTAAGACACACTGGTTATGTCCTTGTTCTAATCCTGACTAGGTCCTTACTATAATTGTCTGCCAAACAGTACTTTATACTACATACAAGCTGTGACATAATTGTGAGTTTAGATACTTATATAAGTTTAATAATGATCAAATGTATAACTTGCTTGACTGAACAGAGTCTGCAAACTGTTTGCAACATGTATTGATATTATGATTTTTCCTGCATTATTTTTTTCTGTATGATGTGTTTGGAGCTTTTCTCCCTGGGCCTCCACTGAAAATGGACATGTATCCAGTCAGACTATCCCAGTCAACAAATGTAAAATAAATAAATATTAAAGTTTTGAGGTTTTGAATCAAATGAGTACAATCTGTAAATGGCAAAAAGAGAAGCACTATGCCATACTGGTTGAAATAAAAGTAAAAATTATGCAGAATTACTCTATTTCACTATGGTAGAAAAGAAGGCTGTACAATGCCATGAGATGCCAATTAAACAATATAACGGTAGTGTTGTCGCCTCACAGTAAGACACTGTCCGGTTCGATTCTCAGCTAGAGCGTCTTCTGCGTGGAGACATGCTTGAATGGGCGTACCTTTGTTGAAGGTTGTGCATCAGGGCTGGTAACTCGGCACGTAAAAATCAACTACCAATCATTAGCGGACCGGAGTTCCACTGTGGCAACCCCTAACCGGGAAAAGCCGAAAGACACAACAACAACAGTGCATCTGTTGGTAAGATAATCTGAAGTCCGGTTGTTTCTTGGAAAGGACAATGATAATGAACATGGTAGAAGAAGTGGAAGCATGGCTAAGAGACAGAATGGAAGCATGAGGTTTAGAAGGTGAGGCTTGGGCAATAGACATTAATGGAGTGTAAGATGGAGGGCTGGGGAGACACAAGAGGCATAACTCCAGTATAAACATAGCAGCCATATCACTGTTTAGTCAAAAGGGAGAATGAGGGAGCAGTGTTAAACAGAAGGGAATAAAAGGAAATAAAGGGACATTAAACAAGGAACTGCATATGAAAAAAGGAGGAAAGATATGTCAAAAACATTGCAGGGTCTGGAATAATCAATTAAACCTTAGAGACAGAGTGAGAGACAGAGAGACAGTAAGAGAAGTGACAGGGCAAGACAACAGAAGAAATTTCAGTGTGGAAGGACTGGAGTGATGGAGATTGACTGGGAAAATAAGGGGTCCAAAAGCCTAGCTGTGCTGCAAAATTACTAAATTAAAGGACCCTTGTTTGCTCACTCTCTCTCTGCTTCTGTCATGGATTTCAGTTTTCTTAACGCTCAAGCTGCAGATACTGTAGTATCAGAATTAGTGTTTCTATCATCACAATTAGCTGAAGTTACTGGATGGAAATTACCTGTAGCCGCGGTGGTGCAGCGGTAGCGTTGTCACCTCACAGCAAGAGGTTCTCCCATTCGATTCTTGGCTGGAGTGCCTTCTGTGTGGAGTCTGCATGTCCTCCCCACGGTCGAGTGGTGTTCGAAAGACATGCGTAGAATGGGCGTGCCTTTAATGAAGGTTGGGCATCGAGCTGGCACCTCAGTACCGTAAAAACCTACTGCCAATCATTAGCGGACCGGAGCTCCGCTGTGGTGACCCCTAACCGGGAAAAGCTGAAAGAAGAAAAAGAACTGGATGAAAATTACCTAACTCATAGTTTTATCTTTTTTTACCTAATGTATTTAACAATGGATTTTAACATTTCTTATTATTAAAACCTTTCTGGAACCACTCATTAATTGAGTATAATAAGAAATATTTATTTTCAGTTCTAAATAAAAGCATGGCTTTAAGCTGAAGTAAAACTTAACTCCTAACTTCACAAAAAAAATGCCAAAAACCTCCATGGTCAAAAAAAGTTAACAAAAGCCAATAAAAGTGTTTTTTTGCAAATTCTCTTGCACCTCCCCCCCCCCCCACAAGGAAAGCTGCTTCTCCACACTCCTGCATCTCTCTCTCTCTCTTTATATACACACGCACACACACAGATAGACAGATAGATAGATAGATAGATAGATAGATAGATAGATAGATAGATAGATAGATAGATAGATAGATAGGTAAACAATGACATTGGTAACGTCCAAACTGTGGATCCCAACCAGTTCAGGTTTGTGAAAGGCAGATCATGCCTCCTGAACCTGAGCAACTTCTTTGAGGCAGTTACCAAAGCCGTGGATGAGGGTAAGCTGGTTCATACAGCCTATCTTGACCTCGCCAAGGCTTTCGACACCATCCCCCATTCTGGAATTATAGCTAAACTCACTAAACTAGGTATAAATCCCTACGTCACAAGATGGGTTGCCAATTGGCTCACTGACAGACCCCACACTGTAAAAGTTGCAGACTCCAAATCTGACCTCAAAGCAGTGACAAGTGGAGTACCATAGGGTTCCGTCCTGGGACCTCTCCTGTTTGGTATCTACTTCTGTGAAGTACAGGCTAACACAGAAGGCCTCTGGCTAACAAAGTTCGCAGATGACTACAAACTAGGAGCCATAGTCAAGTCCCCAAATAATGTGGACATCCTACAGAAGGGCCTCACTGAGGCAGATGCCTGGTGTCAGAGCCATGGCCTCAAGCTCAATGCCAAAAAGTGCAGTGTCATCCCCTTTGGTAAAAACTCTGTACCCATGAACTACCACATAGGCAGCAATCTACTTAACACCGAATGCATGATAAGAGACCTTGGGACCCAGGTGGACAGTAGTCTCTCCTTTGATATTCACATTGCCACAGTAGTCAGGAAGTCCTTCTACGTGGCACACCTCATCATAAAAGGGTTCTCATCCAGGAAAAAAGAGGTCATTGTTCCCCTCTACTCGTCACTCATTAGACCCATTATAGAGTACAATGCCCCTTTTGGAATGTACCTCACAAGACATCTGCAGCAGCTGAAAAGGCCAGAGAAGTACCTCACAAAGAGGATTACTGGCCTCAAACAGATGCCCTACACTGACTGTCTCAAAAAACTCCAGCTTTACTCCATAGCATATCGCCTACTCCGAGGTGATCTCTCCCTAACATATAAAGCTATGGAATGCTGACTGACACTTGTGTGAAACTGCATTAATAATGGGCTTTGGAACTATGCCTTTTCCCCATTATTGTGCAATCTTAGAGTTGATATATTTAATTAGCAGGGGGTGTGGGGAGTGGAGAATGACTTGCTAACATGCAAAAAACAAAAGTCTTTTTTACTTTGCATTCACTGAGGTTATGTTTTAGAGCATACATAGTCTATTATCAGCATTATTTTGTTGATATTTTATGTGCTAATATTTTAGTGTTTCAGTCTTATTCTGTAAACTCATATTTTATATATGTATCTATATGTATAGACCATATGATTGACATTTGAAATGTCGACCATAGAATAAAAAATACAAAAACGCAAAAAAACTTACCTTCATGCTGCTAGCAGGCCCCCCCAGAACTTAAATATACCAACTCCGAGATTGCGCTACAGTGCAGAAGATGGAAATCTTTCCATTCCACACTGTATGGAGATGCCGGTTCCACAATGGTCTACATTTCGAATGTCGATCATATGGTCTTGGCCATATGAATGTCGACATTCTGAAATGTCGACCATGTGAAGGGAACCCATATATATGTATATATATATATATATATATATATATATATATATATATATATATATTAGAAGCATAACCTTATATCAAAAATGAAAATTATCAAGCCACCAGTGGTTGACAGGTAGTAGTCAAAAACACTAAACATCAATCCACAAAGGATCCAAAAAAAACCCAGTCTATTTTACCAGGGGCAACCCCCCTGTAACACCCCCTGTTAATTATATATATATATATATATATATATATATATATATATATATATATATATATATATATATATATATATATATATATACACACCAACTCTGAGATCACACTACAGTTGGGAAAGTGCATAATCCTCGATCCCCACTAGCAATCTCATACTGAAAAAGCGTGTACATTTCAATCAGCTATACTTGTACTGACTGTTCTGGCTCTTTCACATGTTGATCAATTGGACAGTTCAACAAAAGGTTCCGCTTTGATATATATATATATATATATATATATATATATATATATATAAATATATATATAAATATATATATATATATATATATATATATATATATATATATATATATGCAAATATAGAGCGAGAGAGAAAGAAATAGATATGTGCTGTAGTATGTCATCATATTTTTGTTGATGTGTGTCGAAGTTATCATGGCAGTGTTTCCGTATATATATATATAGCAACATCACCATCATCAACCCCCTTTTTCTCGTTTTCTACATGGGTTCTGTGTGTTGTGTCAACTGTCACCATCTCACTTTTTATTAATGCCACATTTCTACCTTCTTTGATATTCATGCCTGACTGTCACAGGTCTTCTCTCACACAATCCATCCACCTCTTTGCTGGATGCCCTCATCTCCACTTGCCTTATTCCTTTCTGTCTCAAATCGTCTTTACCAAATGTCTGGTCTGCTTTTATGTTCATGTGCTTAAACTACTGTAATCTGTTCTCCTTGATCTTTTCTGCAATTAAAGCTACTTTGGCTTCTACTCTGATGTCTTTATTTCTTCGTCTGTCCTACAGTCTGCATCCTACCACCCTTCTCAGGAACTTCATCTCCATCACCTTTAGCTTCCTCAACTGGTCTACCTTTACTGCTCAGGTTCCTGCATTGTACAGTAGTATTGGTCATACTAGTGTTTTGTATACCTAACTTTTCAGCTTTCTAGGCATCCATTCTGACACTCTGTGCCAGTTAGATGTAACCCATCTGATTCTAGTTTTGATCTCCTCATTCAGACTTACCTTCTCTCCAACCACCCTTCCTAGATACTTGAAGCTATTAGCCTGTTTCAGTATTTTCCCTCCTGTCTTATTTCTCAGCTTCTTCTGATTTCCTGCATTTGCTGCCATTATAACTGTCTTATCTGTACTCAGTTTCATCTCATGTGCCTTCAGTTGTGCATTCCATTCACCTATCCATTGCTGAAGTTATTGCTTAGAGTCTGCCTGTAATGTCATATCATCTATATATAGTAACTTTGTTGATCTGTTCCCCTCTGACTTGTTTGCCAGTGTTGTCCATCACCAGTATGGACAGCAGTCGGCTCAGAGTTGAACCCTGATGCACCTCAACTCTCACTGGGAACCCCTCTGTTAGACAAAACACTGTTTGTACTTGAGTCATCTGGTCCTTGTACATAGTGTGCATTAACTCTACCAGTGATTCTGAGACTTCTAATCACCACAGTGCTACCCAAATCAGCTTCCTTGGGACCTTGTCATATGCTTTCTTCATATCTAGGAATGGCCAGTTGGATTCTTTCCTCATCTCTAGCTTCTTATCAACTATCTGTCACACTGCAAAAACTGGGTCAGTTGTGCTGCATCTTGATCTGAATTCAAACTTTTTATCTTCCATCTTACTTTCATCTACTCTATGTATTCATTTGCCAATCACCCTCTCCAGAACTTTCATACAGTGTTATAGGAGTCTGATACCTCTGTACTGCCTTCAGTTGTGAATGTCCCCTTTGTTCCTGGAACACTGGCACTAGTATGCTTATTCTTCAGTCATCTGGGATATGCCTTTCCCTTCATACTGCTGTGAGTACTCTCAGGACCCATTTCTCCCCATCTCATCCAACATCTTTATCATACCTGCTGTGACCTCATGTGATCCTACTGCTTTCCTGACTTCATCTTCCTTAGTGCCGTGCTTGCTTCTTCTATTCATTCTCTTCCTCCATCGTAGGCTGCGTCTGGGGCAGTACAACTGCTTTGGGTTTTTTCATTCAGAAGCTGCTAGAAGTACTCCTTCCAGTTGCCTTTGATGTTCAGTGTACTGGTGAGCAGGTTGTTGCTGGCATCCCTTATGAAAGGTGTCTGACTATCTTCATTATTTTTCTGTCTTTGCCTTGCAACCTGATATATTTTATTTGTGCCATCTTTGTGCATCTACTGAGTCACTTTCCAGAAGTTGCTAGAGTGCCTCTGATGCCTTGTTCTTTGCTACTGCAACTCCTTTCTTAGCATCTTTGTTAGCCAAGCAGTATTCCTTCTTAGCCTCAGTTGTCTTTTCTATGTCCCACTTTTTCCTTCACTCCTTCTTTCTTTTGATGATTTTCTGGACTTCTGCATTCCACGAGCAGCTTTCCTTATGTACCTTATTTCCATACCTGCCTTGACTGCATATCTGTTCTGTAGTCCTCACACGTCATATTTTAGGTGCTGCCATTCTACTTCATCTCCAACTATTTCCTTTTCTTCTTGAGGTACTAGAACCAACATCTGTTTTGTAAAACGCATGTGATAAGCTATAAAGATGGTCAACTAGTTTGGAAGATCACACAAGTCTTTCTGTTGGGGAATATTACTTTGATCTCAAAGTTAGTTTATATAATTAGCGGAGGTGTGAGGATACAACCACCCACATGGATGGTGCGATGGGCGGGGGTTAAACTCTAGCAAAAAAAGCTTTTTTAAAAAATGTTTTTATTTAAGGTTTGTGTGTGGCAAGGTTCTTTCTTAGTGGATGTGTAGTAATGAGTCAATGCTCCCATTTTCAGTGAATTGTGGTTTGCGTTTCTGATATCGGAATTCATGTCTGTCTACCAAATGAAGGATAACTACAATTTATATATATATATACACACACACACACACACACACACACACACACACACACACACACACACACACACACACACACACACACACACACACACACACACACACACACACACACACACACACACACACACACACACACACACACACACACACACACACACACAGAGACATATGTGTTTGTGTGTGTGTGTCTGTGTGTGTGTGTGTGTGTGTGTGTGTGTATACTTGGTACTTGGTACAACCGTGACAGATATGGCAGACTTGTAAGATATGATAATGGTTCAGGTCGAGACTGATATTTTATTATCTGGCTGGCCAACAGATCATTGGCCACATTCGTCTAGACCTGGTAAATATGTATCATCCACATGCTGAATCTAGGGAAATCTATAACACATCCATCCTTGTAGAGAACAAGGTATGTGTAGCACTAACTATTCTATCTACTGCAATCATTAAGCAACAAACGGGGACCATGTCAGTTACAACGCAGGTGTGTGCCACCCAAATACTTAACAATTACGTGATAAGAGCATATCTGGTTCCCCAGAAATGCAGAAAGGGGAGAGGCACCACAGGCTTGTCAGTCGTCTTATCCCAAGCTGACACATACTGAATCCCCACAGAAAGACTCCAGCTACACAGCCATTTTGAATACCAAACAATATACCCACCAACTGCAGTTTGGAGTATAAAGCAGCAGATTGTCCTTGGATGAGCAGTGGCAGGTTAGTGATTTCCTCCTAAAAGCATATATCTATTGATTTAGTCCTAATGCTCCCTACATCTCCGCAGTTGCGTGGTGGTTAAAGATTATCATATATGCCTGGGCATCTTGCCTGTAGTAGGCATGCTGACATGAGATGCAGTGTGCACATGTGAGCCTGTATGTGCTGACACAGGAAACCACATATAATGGCAGCAGCCATAGGAGATGTCACCCTCTGTGGGAGGTCTGGGTCCCTGTGTCCAGCCAAAGTGTCCTCAATATTTGTGGCTGATCTTCACCATCTCTGAAGGTACTTTCCCATCCAGGAATGAGAAAAACAGTAGCACTGTGTCCCTGGACTGTAACTCCTATTTGTGTTGACTTAACATCAGATGACCAGTGGTGCTAACATTATCTCTGTGTCCAGCCTCAG
Source organism: Protopterus annectens (assembly GCF_019279795.1). Taxonomy (NCBI): domain Eukaryota; kingdom Metazoa; phylum Chordata; order Ceratodontiformes; family Protopteridae; genus Protopterus; species Protopterus annectens. The sequence goes on along the minus strand of NC_056743.1, from coordinate 833,669,728 downwards.
TGATAGCTGTATCTTGCTGATGACTGCTGACACCTGTGAATGCAGAACATACAGAACACTAGAGAGAATCTCAATGCCGAAATCCAAACATATGATAATTGGCTTTAATAAATGGCTGTGTAGCTGGTGTCATTCTGTGGAGATTCAGTATGTGTCAGCCTGGGATGAGATGACTGTCGAGCCTTCCTGCTTTTTCAGGAATGGTCGCACCTCTCTTACCAATGCGTTTGCATTCTAGCTAAGGTCTTTGATGCTCCCACAGTGCCTTTTTTTGGGTACAGTCCTTCTGATGAACACTCCTACTTAGTAAATCCTAATTCAGAACACATTAATGTGGCTTGACTGAATGCCAGAAATGTTAACAAAAAAAAAAAAATGCTCACAGTTGGCGCTCTCCTGCAACTCGAACACATTCATATATGTGTTATTACAAAGACATGATTTCAGAGCAATGAAAACACTCTGTCTGTTTCTAGGTATAGTGCCTACCACATTTTCAGACCTACAGGCACTTGCAGAGGAATACCAGCATTTGTCAAGGATATCATCACTTTATGATATATTCCTCGGGATACCACATTTGAACTCCTACTTGTTCAAGTCACCACAAACAAGACTAATTGCCAAGTCATAAATTGCTATAGAACACTGTAATTCTGCTCTGTGCATGATAGCTATTTTAACACATTAGCTGAAATCCCCTTTAAACTCAACATTATTCTAATGGGAGACTTCAACTATCTATCAATATACTGGCTGACCTACACTGCCAATGGTCGGTATGCTCAGTGCTTCTTTGACATTATAAATGCTAACTGTCTTTTACAAATATTAACCATTCTTCTAGCAGCCTCAGTATCTTTGTTCTAGTCCACACCAGTATGGCCACTTTTTGTACATCTGCATATGTATCATCCTGCCTCAGACAGTAAGTTAATGGCCTTTTCCTTTAAAACTGGTGGTATTTCCTCTGTAAATACCTTTGTGTTTAGGGACTTCTGAAAAGTAAATTTTCAGTTACTTAAAAAATGAAATAAATTCTGCTATAATCCTTCTGACTTATAAGACAGTCCCCATCCACACTAAGTGTAACGAGAAATTGAAAAAGAAACCCCTGTGATGGAT
>NC_056743.1:833561103-833666103 GCF_019279795.1 Protopterus annectens | reverse complement strand
GCTATATAGAAGGATTTCCTGACTGCTGTGCCGATGTGGTTATCGAAGGTGAGATCACTGTCCACCTGTTTCCCTAAGTCTCTTATCACACTTTCGGTGTTTAGTGTACTGCCACCTATGTGGTAATTCACGGGTACATGTTTTTCTCAAATGTGATAACTATACATTTCTTGGCACTGATCTTGAGCCCATGGTTCTAGCACCAAGCATCTGTTTCTGTAAGGCCCTTTTGTAGAATATCCACATCATTTGGGGATTCAATAATGGCTCCCAGTTTGCAGTCATCTGTGAACTCTGTTAGCCAGAGTCCCTTAGTGTTGGCCAGTACTTCAGAGAAGTAGATGCCAAACAAGAGTGGTCCCAGGACTGAACCCTGAGGTACTCCACTTGTCACTTGTCTGGAGCTGGATTTGGAGTCAGCTACTTTTACAGTGTGGGTTCTGTCAGTAAGGCAGTTGGCAAAACATCGAGTGACGTAGGGATTAATGTCCAGCTTAGTAAGTTTATCTATGATTCCAGAGTGGGGGATGGTGTCAAAGGCCTTGGCAAGATCCAGATAGGCTGTGTGGATGACCTTACCCTTGTCCATGGCTCTGGAGACTAATTTGAAGAAGTCAATCAGGTTCAGGAGACAAGATCGGCCCTTCACGAACCCAAACTGCATGGGGTCCAGTGTTTAAAGGTTGCCAATGTCTTTGTTTATAAGTTCCATGACAATATGTTCCAGGGCCTTGCAGATCAGGCTCATCAGACTGATGGGGCAGTAGTTCACAGGATCCAAGGTGGATCCCCCCTTGTGGAGTGGAATAACTGTAGCTGTGCACCACTCAGTGAGCATGAAGCCTGAGGTGAGGTTATGATTAAACATGGCACTTAGGTGAGGTGCCAATTCATTTTGTAGTCCATGTAGTACACAGCCTGGGATGTCATCTGGTACCATGGAAGCTGTATTCTTAGCTTTGGAGAGTGCATTTTTTACCTGTGTGGCCGTTATTACAGGAACTTGGCAATCTTTTGGTATTGAGATGGGCCCTTTAGGGGGTGAGAGGGGGGTGAAGTTTGCACTGAATCGATATGCCAGGATACTGGCAATATCCTTGGGATCAGTATATTTAATGCCATTCTGTTGTAGCTCAGAGCAGATCTGAGCATTGCCATTTAGATTCTTGACATAGCTATAGAATGCCTTGTGGTTGTCTTTGGAATCTTTGGCAATTTTATTTTCATAACTAGCTTTGGAGGATTTTATGAGGGATCTCAGCTTCTTACTGAGGCTGGTAAGGGAGTTTTTTCATCCTGGGATTTTCCTCTTTTCTGCAACAGTTTCTTCCTTTTGTTGTAAAGTTTGTTTATGGCAAGGGACCACCAGAGTGGCTTCCTTTTTCTGGAGGAGAGCATCTTGGTTCTATTGGAGATGGCATGATTCATGTACGAGTGGATGTGCTCATACAGTGCCTTAGTATAGAATTCAGCAGTCGAACTTTCAGTTCCCGACTGCATGGGTGTCATGAAGTTTGTCACTTCTGACTTGAGTAGCATGAAGTTGGCTTTGGAGAAGTTTTTTACAGAGGTTTCCTTACTGGCGGGTGGTGGTATGTGGATGTCAAGGGTGATTAGCTTATGGTCAGACCTGACCAACAAGGGGGTGACCATAGGTATGGAACATCGATTTCCCATGTTGGCAATGACCAGGTCTAGGATATTGGAGCCCCTGGTGGGACTAAGGATTAGTTGATCCAGGGCGTTGGAATTTATGAATTCCAAGAACCGTTGGGCAAATGTGTTGGTACACGAGTAGTTTTCCCAGTTAATGGCAGGGTAGTTGAACTCACCCAGTATTAGGGTGTTTGGTTGTATCTTAATATTTTCCAGTATGTTTAGAAAGATGTAGTGAGAATCTTGAGGCATTGTGGGGGATCTGTAACAAGCTACAGTTTGGATTGCAGTCTTACCTAGTGTTAGTTGCACCTGGAGAATTTCAGACGCATTGTGTTGGGCGACTGGCCTGGTGTTGTGCATATCCTTGGTGAATATGGACACTCCTCCACCTTTAGAGTTTCGGAGAATTTCAGATGCATTGTGTTGGGCAGCTAGCCTGGTGTTGTGCATATGCTTGGTGAATATGGACACTCCTCCACCTTTAGTGTTTTGGTGACCATTCCCTCCCCCATCCTTACCATATGGGGCTATGCCCATTGTGCTTAATATAAACTGTTCCAGGCTCACTGTACCTTCAAGTAAGGTGAACTCCTTTTCATAATGACTTCTTTTTACATAGATTTCATTGCAGTTTTCAAAAAACACATCTCACCTAAATGCTTTCTTACTATTATTACAACTCTCATATTTATTTATTTATTTATTTGTTTTATTTATTGCAGTTTGTTAACCGGGAAAGTCCATTGGGTCAATGTAGCCCGTTTTCAATGGAGGCCCAAGGAGAAAAGCTCCGGACAGAAAGACAATATTATAAAAAAATTCAAAAGTAATAACTAAATACAGCATTTTTTAGATATTTACAAGAACAACAAATTAAATGCTTCAGACAGAAAGACAATATTATAAAAACATTCAAATGTAATAACTAAGTAGAGCACTTTTAAGATATTTACAAGAACAACAAATTAATGCTCAATTAATACATCATAATTGGAGGCAAAAGAATTATTTATGCAATGGCTGAGTTTTGACTAAGATCGGATAAAGATAGGTGTCAGGATTCAGAAAGGATGAGTGCAGGAGCATTCCCAGAGAGAGGAGAGATGAGAGTGGAGTAAGGTTTTAAAGGAAGGGAGATTCTGGGTAGTTCTAATGTGAGGGGGAAGAGAGTTCCATAATCTAGCTAGGGAGAAGGCTAGTAAGAGTTGCCCTGGTGAATGTAAAGGTTTGTAGACTTCCAATAGGTTTTGATTTCTGGTTCATCTTGGTTACATTCAAAATAACGACACGGTCAATGACTGTGATATCATAGATATTGATCTGATAGCTGCTGGGTGACTGTTACAAAACAACAACAGTGTCAAAGTCACTGAGATTAATGATAAACAGTGAAGAATGCTAAATGCCTTAGCAGCAGGTTGCAACGCTGCTCAGACAATGCACCTAATACACTCAGATAAGCGATCTTTGGATTATTTAAAACAGGAAAGTACTTTGGTCTCATAAGGTAATGATTAACTGCTGTATTAATGGTATGCTGCTTCAAATCCTGTGGTCAGATTACAAAAAATATGTGTTTTCTGTTCGGTCTTTGTAGAACATAAAGAGATTGAAAATGTAATCTGAATGAAAACACAAAGTAAACTGAAATGAATTTAAGTTTTGTCATACAAAGAACAGTTATTGAAGGCTTTGTGAGATGTTAAACACCTTACAGGGCTTCAAAGCACAGAATAAAGTGAACTGCACTGAAACAGCATTTATATCAAGATTTCAAGTACTAAAGAAAGAACAGTAAACACAGAATAGCAGTGACATCAGGTAATAATAAGGGCAGCCATTCACTTTCAGTACAGACTGAACAGTTTAGGCATAACAAACATATGAGAAAAAGACAAATGTACCAAATAAGATTATGCCTAAATTTTGCCGGAATTCATGCTCGCAAATTGTTGCAGTTTGAGCACAGTAAAAAGAAGGAAAATCTTGTTAACAGTAGTTCTACATATCCATACATCCATCCATCCATCCATACATACATACATACATACATACATACATACATATCTATCCATCCATCCATACATCCATCCATACATACATACATACATCCATACATACATACATACATACATACATACATACATATCTATCCATCCATCCATCCATCCATCCATCCATACATCCATCCATCCATACATACATCCATACATACATATCTATCCATCCATCCATCCATCCATCCATCCATCCATCCATCCATCCATCCATACATACATACATACATACATCCATACATACATACATACATCTATCCATCCATCCATCCATACATACATCCATCCATACATACATCCATACATACATCCATCCATCCATCCATCCATCCATCCATACATACATACATCCATACATACAGACATCCATACATACATACATACATACATCCATACATACATCTATCCATCCATACATACATACATACATCTATCCACAACCCCTTTTTCTTATTTTTGCACATAAGGCCAGGGTGTCAATTCAACAGTGACAATCATCTGGAGCCAAGTTTTACATCACCAGGTGGCTAGCCCTTCTGTGGTAGTTCTTCCATACCACACACTCTGAAACTCACACCTATGGCCAATTTAGATTGACCAACTCACCTACTGCAAGTCTTAACGGTTTTAAAATGTTGAAAGATCAGGGTTGTATATGGAAAAAGTTGAATTGCTTGGTATTGTTTGAAGTAGCCATTTATTCAAAAACAGGGGCTCATGACAACTATTAGGGCAAGATTCCATGAATACAGAAATCCATTACTGTCTATAGCAGGGGTGCATTATAGTACAGTAAACCAGATTGATAGTACATACGATAGTGCATAAAGAGAAGGAATTAGCAGAAGCAAAATGTCACATTATAAATATGGAATAAGTAACTCAACAGGCACGGTTCACATATATTACAGCTGCTTTTTCTCTGTCATATTGACATTTGTCATTTCATCAAAGACCATAATATGTAGTTTGCTGACATGTTTTCTTGTATTTTTCCTGCTAGAGGCATTATAAAACTATACAGATCAGTCAATTAATAACCAGTCAATGAATCAATCAAATACAATGTTAACACTCATAAACTAATAACAAATGTTCATTGTAGTGTCATACATAGACTGATAATGAGCCTTTCTTGAGGCTCACAGGTATGCTCACTGTGTAAATTTAATGCACTTATGTACATGTCTACAACATGTGAGGATTGTTGAATTACTCTGTTATTTAATGCACTTATGAACATGTCTACAACATGTGAGGACTGTTGAATTACTCTGTTTGCCACAAATCCTTTACCCTGACTGCTGTTTTGATGCTATCATGTGGTAAAATAACTCTGAAATGTGTTCAAATTACAAGAAAGCTTGCAGATCTGGAAATTTATTGTTAGGACTCCTAGCATTGAGCAGAGCAACCTCAGTGTGGTCTGGACTGTAAATTACTGAAAACCATTTTGTTACGCTGGCATGCTCAGAATTTCACCTTTCTTAACAAAAGACACTGGGAGCAGCAAGTGCTTTTTCCGGTATGTAGAAGCCATGGAACAAACAATGCAGACCTTACTTGGTGAAGCAGGTTTGACTGCTGATCTCATCCCAAATTGACACATACTGCTTCCACCTAAAATGACTTCAGCTACTTAACTAATTGTTTAAGCCAGTTGTCTTCTGTTTGTAACTGGATATCATTCTAGGTAAAGGTAGGCCACAATCTTACCTGCCTTTGATACATGCATAGCAAGTTCCATTATGTCTCTCTGCATGCCCTTCAGTACTGAATGCCTCGGGTTATTCATACCTACATATAGCACTGTTCAGTCACAGTCATATTTGTTTTGTTTGAAAGTCTATAGGGCCCTTGGGACATCATGGATCCTGGCATTGGAAAGGTAGCTTCCATTCTGTCTTCGTCCACCCTAGTGAGCATAGAGTCTGTGCACCTGATGTTTCTACTTGGTTGTGCAAACTTGATGGCATTGAATTATGTCAGCCTGGTGGAATTGTGTTATGGGATTATTGCTGAGGTATTTTGGTCCTAATTCTTGAAGACTTGGGGGGAGTGCTTTTTACACCTTCACCATATACTGTTTTAATGTGATCTTGTGGTGATATGGGTGAGTTTATGTGTTGATTACTATCTGTGTAAGTAATATAGTAGTCTCCAGGTTATATAGATAATTGTTCCTCTCATAAAACATGTCATGTTGGTCTGTAGTAGGTGGTTATGAATGAGCTTTAGGCTGTTTCAGCATTGTCTCAGAATAACAAGTGCAATGAGGCTGGATGGCTTCCATATTTCCAGGTAAATCGTATTACTGAGGAAGAGATAATCTAGTGATTCAGTTTAGTCAGTAGGCACAGAAACATATATAAAAAACCTGCTGTGGTAGAGATGTAGTAGGTAAGGAGAAGATGTGCTAATAGAGCAACTATTTGAAAATAAAGGGAAAAAAATGATATAATACAGTCTAATCCAAGAGAAGTTCAGAGCAAGTGTTTGGTACAGCAAGCTTTTACAGTAGTAAGAGGGCAATACACAAATCCACCATAATAACCATAGATTGCAAGCTGAATAGGGATTATAACTTATAGAGAGTATGATCCAAGGGTAGGACACAACTATCATTTGGTACAGTACAGAGTATGAGCCAAGGGTAGGACACAACTATTGTTTCGTACAGTACAGAGTATGATCCAAGGGTAGAACACAACTATCGTTTGGTACAGTACAGAGTATGAGCCAAGGGTAGGACACAACTATTGTTTGGTACAGTACAGAGTATGATCCAAAGGTAGGACACAACTATCGTTTGATACAATACAGAGTATGATCCAAGGGTAGGACACAACTATCGTTTGGTACAATACAAATTATAATCCAAGGGTAGGACACAGCTATCGTCTGGTACAGTACAGAGTATGAGCCAATGGTAGGACACAACTATCGTTTGGTACAGTACAGAGTATGATCCAAGGGTAGGCCCCACTTTCATTTGGTACAGTACAGAGTATGATCCAAGGGTAGAACACAACTATCGTTTGGTACAGTACAGAGTATGAGCCAAGGGTAGGACACAACTATCCTTTGGTACAATACAGAGTATGATCCAAGGGAAGGACACAACTATCATTTGATACAATACAGAGTATGATCCAAGGATAGGACACAACTATCATTTGGTACAATACAGAGTATGATCCAAGGGTAGGACACAACTATTGTTTGGTACAGTACAGAGTATGATCCAAGGGTAGGGCACAACTATTGTTTGGTACAGTACAAAGTATGATCCAAGGGTATGACACAACTATCGTTTGGTACAGTACAAAGTATGATCCAAGACTAGGATACAACTATCATTTGATACAGTACAAAGTATGATCCAAGAGTAGGACACAGCTATCATTTGGTACAGTACAGAGTATGATCCAAGGGTAGGACACAACTATTGTTTGGTACAGTACGGAGTATGATCCAAGGGTAGGACACAACTATTGTTTGATACAATGCAGAGTATGAGCCAAGAGTAGGACACAACTATCGTTTGGTACAGTGCACAATTACAGAAGTTAAAGATCAACATGTGCATTCAGTATATTGACAATAGTATGAAGATTGAACAGTTCATAAAAATTACACACAGTGTTTTCCAAAATAACATGCGCAGATGGCATTAGTAACATGATTTGAGCCTGGCTCAGTTGCCTCACCATACACTTCAACGCTAGATTGTCACTCATAGAATAAAGAGAGATTGGCTAGACTATCACAAAGAGTCAGTAGGCTCCGGTGATATGCAGTTACTGCTTTTAGGATTTATCAGTCTGGGTTGCCACATGCCTGGATGCAACCAGATATAGTCACTCTCAATAACTAGCCTAACTACAGGAAGAAATGCAGGTATTAATAGCTGTTGATGATGGCTATAAACTAGTGCGGGAACAACAAGGAGCTATTTTAACAAAAAACACAGCAATCTGAGCAGCTAATCTGGTTGCAACAAAATATAAACAAATAAGAGCAGCAGAAGCAGCAGCAGGACACAAGGCAGCACAGCTGAATTAGGAGCAACAAGGAATTCTTATAAAAAAACTTCTCAGAGTCTAGGAATGCCCATTTGGAGGTCTTCTTCATCACCTGCTTCTTCTCCACTACCTTGTCTCACTGCAGTCATCTGTTTGATTGTTCTGTATCCTGATCTGAGTCCAAACTGATAATCTCCTATCTTTCTAATACTGTACGTATTCGTTTATCAGTCAGCTTCTTCTAGCACTTTTGTGCAATGGCAATAGAGTGCTTATTCTTCACTCATTCAGGATCCTCCCGTAACACCCCCAACTTTTTTATCATACATGCATACATTTATATATGCCTTTGTGTGGGTGTGTGTGCATGTATATGTACGCACGATATGGCTGCATTTTATTCTGTCAAATATTTAGTTGAAAGAATGAATTACTGTGCTTTTACATCATACATTGGTTTTGTCAAGTGTTGGGTTTGCTGAATACAGTGATGTTGAACTTTTTATGTTCTGTATGGGATGACTTTGGGTTAAGTTAAGTGTTTGTGTGTGTGTTAATACTAATATACCTTTGGATATACCAAATAATTTGGCATTGTGGTGGAAGCATGTGTGCAAGTGTCTGCAGGTTAGGGTTACAGTAACGGCTAAGTAAGGGGATTGTTTTAATGTTGTTCTTGTGTACTAGTTTGTGGAAAGTGTGTCCAAGTGTCTTATGCAGTGGTACTGTTAGTGATAGTTTTTGTTTACACAATAATGGATAGGGATGGGGTTAAGATCAGGAACGAGGTTAGGGTTAGTATAGATGAGTAAGGTGGAGTAGGAGGGCAATGCCAATGCTGCAATATGTAGCACACACATTTATGTCCTGTGATGTACCTCAAATTATAAGTGTGTGTGTGTGTGTGTGTGTGTGTGTGTGTGTGTGTGTGTGTGTGTGTGTGTGTGTGTGTAAGTCTACCCATGCTCTCAGCACACTGATGCCGCTTTAGGTGATTGATGCTATGCCTACTGTGAAGCATTTGTCTTGTTTTATATGTAGGTGGTTTCTGAAGTGACTGATTTAGAGAACATGTATATCAGTGTACTTTGGGTTGGTTACATTAAGACAAATTTATCTGTACAGACATCATTGCTTCTCTGTGTACATGTGGTACATAATGGCACATCATGGCACATATGTTTGTACCAGATGTTTTACAATTTATGTACAACATACAACAAGTGTCCACCTCTCATTCCTCCTTCGGTTCACCACTGGAATCAAGTGTTGTGTCCCATTGTTGTCCCTGTTTAGTTGACTGAGATACTTGAGGAAGATCTCCTGCATCTCGGACATGAGTGCCACCATGATGTAATCTTATCACATTGTACAGGACTCCACACTCACATAGTCACAATCTGCAGTGTTTTTGCAGGAGAATATTGCACAGCACCCTTGAATGTTTCCCGACACTCAAACCAGAACCTCAACAACCCCAGCACATACACTTTGTCTTGGTTTCCAACACTTGGATGAATGTAAAATGAATGCATTTAAACTAATTGATGTCTGTTTCTCAATTTATTATCCCCCAATCATTTTTCATAAGAAATCAATGCTGATATAGTTTCTGTTTGTGTTGTGGGCTTTTTTATATGCTTCCTCTGAAAGTGATTAAGGATGGTGTATCAGTGACATTAGCCAGAGTTCCAGGTGATAGCCACTGTCAACTCCAAAATATAATGGCATTTTATGGTAAGATTTGGGTCACTGTTCATTTAGGATTTGCAGTTGCATGACATTGTGATCCATTAGGTGCCCTTCCAGTAGGTTTTTAGTTCTGAGCATGTATCTTATTGGCACAGGTTCTCCATAAAAAACAAAATCATACATGTTGTCAAGGAATAATGCTGCTGTTTCTCTCAGATTTCTCTATTTGCTGAACACTTGATGTGACAGTGGACTGACTGCTACTCCTTCTTGTTGAAGTACCACCACCCATCTTCTACAGAAGCTGCCTTTGTACCAGTGTATATGCAGGAGGTGGTACCAAAGGCATACCTAAAAAAATGGCCCCAAGGCTGCACTGACTTTGTCTGGTATTAATGGAACCTTTAAGAAACTCTCAGCCTCATAACAAATCACACTTAGGAGCTTGACTTTGATTAGGAAGGTTGTGGTCTGGTATGATTGCATGGTGCGCACAAGTCACACACATCCAGCACCAAATCTCTGTGGAGTCTGTACCTATAATTAACCTCATGGCCAGACAGCTGGTCTAGCAGGAGCTACTGGTGATGTTGGGATGGGTGAATATTCATTGTAGAATGTGTAACTGGTGGTGTCAACTCTTGCACAGTCAGCATATTTGTCTGTAGGGCGGTTGCTTCCAGCAAAGGAAGCACCTCACTTATCACGCTTGTAGCAGCTAGTTGTTTCCCATGGGCAGGCTATCAAGCGTCTGCAAAGCTTTACTTCTGCTTTATACAAGTGTTGTAATAGATTGTTTATGGAATCATGCAGAGTTTAGAAGTCACTTGACTGCACATTTCTTAATTTGCATGCATTTCACACTGTGCCTTGTTTCATGCAGAAACAAAATAGTTTTAGAATCTAGTTCCTAGTGTGTTTGTAGATGCGTATATATATTTAAACTATTTAAAATAGTGTAAACAATTATCATACGATGTAAAATGTTTTATAATTGTGTCTAAAACTTAAAACGCTGATACTAACAATCTAGCATATTAGTTGTGTCTTTCGGCTTTTCCCGGTTAGGGGTCGCCACAGCGGAACTCCGGTCCGCTAATGATTGGCAGTAGATTTTTACGTGCCGAGTTGCCGGCCCTGATGCACAACCTTCAACAAAGGTATGCCCATTCACACATTTCTCCACACAGAAGCTCTTAAGAAAGGTGAACAAATCTGTAAATGAAATGCATTCAGGATACCCCTAACTGAAGTACATCTGTTTGAATTACATACTTTTTGAATGTGAACAATTTGCTTTGCCAGCAGAAAACTCCTGTATAACTGATAACACGCAACTTTTAATATATGAATAGCTGTTGAAATATGGATATCTCAATGTGGCTAAAACATTCATTTAATAAAATATAATCTAATGCTCGTGCTGACTCTGGAAAATGTGCCTGTCTAATGTTTAATCATGTCTTTTCACAGTAGAATGAAGGAAAATGTGAAAATGAAGAAAGAAATGTAATGTGAAGATGAAGACAAATACTATAAAAAAGAGAAAGTCTGTGCAAAGAAAAGCAAACGCATTAAAACAGATACTAAAACAGATGAATTTATATTATGAAATTGTTGAAATATAGTGCTGTTTTCTTTATCTTTATATCCAAAATGTTTGATATATGTATTTACTTCGACTTTAGACTATTTTGTGAAGAGCAGTTTTCTACAGTAGAACAACTAATTGAAATTGCTCCCTTATAAATTTTTATAACTCAGGATTTTAGGAGGCGGCTGTGACCTTTGTGCCCTCATGTGGGGAGCTTAGCTTCCCATATCCAACTTCCTTAAATATTCTAACTTCAGAATTGTACCACCTTTTAGATAGGGAACAGTTCTGACAAGTTGTCCAAATGAATGAAATAGTTTTCAGTAGAATTGGCTGCTGTCTTTATTTCAAATATGTTTGGAAGCAGATGTTGAAAAAGAAGAATTACAGTAATCCTGAAGTAAGTATTCTTTGTTCATTCAATGAATTACAAGATTATTTCCAGTTCAGTGATTCACAGGACTGTACGTGTTTGAAGATAAGGTAACTGCTGTTAAATGAAATATTAACGCATGAGAAAAAAGTAGAGAAAGCTATGCCATGGGAATTGCAGCTAGCTACATTCAGAATGGCACAAATTACAATTACATTGTTAATAATACTTTAGGCAGACTTTCAACAGATCACATTATGCATGAAATAAATTTCTATTTTTTTTGAAAAGATTGAACACAGGTACAAGAAGCACTGTGATCATAAAAAATGAGACTAGCATGATTAAAGTATTTTTATTTTAACCCTGATATCAAGTTCACCAATGATCTAAGTGATGCCTAAAACTAGTAAACATGCCAGGCATACAGATCAGATACAGGTCATAAGTCATAACTTATGGTAATGTTTAACTGTATGATGTTAACATATATATCAGGAGTACGCAATCATTTTTGTTAGAATGTATCAAATTAAAATTGCATTTTTAGTAAAAACTATTGTGAGGAACTTCCTCCAGATTACCTGATTACCAGACAATGTTCAGAGAATTTTAATTTTTGTGGCTAATCTCATAATGAAAACTTTTCTATAGCAAAGTTGAAAAAAATAATCACTAATAAAATGTTAGCAAATAATATGTTTATAATGTCATCCAATAAATGAATTGCTCATGGTTTCCTAGAAAAGTGGTTTTATGAAATTTGGCTTCCTTTCTAAGACTACAACAAGCCATGTACGCTTCACTGGAGGTATGAGTAATACAGTACATCCTATATATTAACTTATACTATAGTAACAGTGCTTGGAATCCATGCACCCCTTTCTGCTGACATAACCCCCCTCACTCCATGTTTATATGAAGTATAAGGGATATGATGAATATCCTGACCTGAAGTGATCTCCTTGCCACATCCTGTACACACATCTGCGGTGATCTACATGATCTGCAGACTGTTAGTGTATGTATCAGATGGAGATATCTAGTACATATATCTGAATACTGCTGCAATTAGAGTTCCCTCCCTACCTCATTCATACTCCAGCAATAGTCACTTTCACCCCACCTGAGCTTCCCATTCCATATGCCACTGTACTATGTTGGACAACTAATTCTGCTTACCCAGTTTTAGTGAGGTGTATAATGACTATGTTTGAGAGTCACATCTGTTTACCATTTTGTTACGTGTTTGACGTAATATAGCATGAATACTCACTGCAACTCTAGCTTTGTTTTTGCGCTTTCTACTTCATCCTGTAATCTATCCCATCACTCCCTGCTATGTTGACTCTCCCAGTGCTCTTTGGTGCAAGTCATAAACATGACCATATAAAATATTAATAATAAAACAGATGCATATAAATTATTTTCATGTTTTCTTTTTTTACTGATATTCAAAGTAGTTATAGCAAAAATTATGTTTTCTCAAAAAAAAGATATATAGCCATGAGCACACTATTTAAGACTCTTGTCTTCTGAAATGATATTAATAATTTTTTTTTTATGTTTCCAAACTTTATTAAACACATAATGCAAATCAGTACCAAACCAAAGTACAACAACAATGAAACAATTTAGAGGGAAGCCTCTCAGCTTATCAGTGGGAGTATTAAGCACTAGGTAGCCTATCTACCACAAGAGGAGTGGCTTCCAGCTCTCTTTCAGCTTTCTGCTTTAAAAGCCCATATTTCCATGGGGTTGCGCACAGTGCTGCGCCACTAAGCTAGGGTAAACTATTACTGGTGCCAGAAAGTCTGCTCTTCAATTTTTCCCTTATATCTTGCTAGTTCTCTTCTCTCTTGCATAAACTAGCTTATTCGCCTAGCACTTCATCTGGTTTCTTGTAGCAATTATTGTAGCACATATAAGTGTTAACAGCACTACATGTCCTATAAGGAAACAGCTCCAGTACTTATTAATAATAACCATCTCTCCTGCATATCTAAAGGTTAGTTCCCTGTGCTTTCTTCTATTAACCTAGTGAACTTGGGCATTCTGAGGCAGTGTAGCAACTGCCTCCTGTACACAGACAACCTCTTACTTCCCAACACTCAGACTTGTGAGAGATGCACTTATATATCCAAACTGGAAAACATGCACTCTCCAGCCAAGACCAGAATAGCTGGTCAAGAGAAGATCAACACCTGTACCACACCACACGGAACACATAGCCCTCCAGAATACCCACCATTACAGCTCTCACATAAAAACACAAACCACACACCCACCTCCATGGAGGCTCTCAATAGAAATTTACCCAAACAGCAGAGCCCTCCAAATCAGAAACACACTCGACCATCACAACACGCACAAATCACAAGATGCATAGCTCACCTACACAGTGTGCCCCTCAACATAAGCCCCTAAGGCAAAACAGCTTGCCCAATACACTAATCATAGGTGACGCTATAGTGAGGCACACTGATATCCCACTCACTAGGTTAAATAAGAAGAAGGTAACAGTCAGCTGTCTGTCGGGTGCCAGGATCCAACACATAACACACGCACTCAGGTCACTCCAGAACAAGTACAAGTATGACTCTGTCATTGTCCATGTGGGTGTAAATGACCTGAGACGTACCTCCCTAGACTAAATGAAAAGAGACATAGAGGAGCCCTTGGATTATGTAGCCCAGGCAGGTATGACCGTAGCCCTGAGCAGCATCCTACCATTGCCCAGAATGATACCACAGTACAAGCAGAAAATTATTGACTTCGGCAATTGGCTAAGTTTCTGGTGTCGTTCTAAGGGGAACCAGTATCTGTCTGCTTGGGATGACATGATTGACAGACCTTGATGCTTTGTCAGAGATGGCCTGCATCTGTCACCCCTAGGTTTCCGGATACTGGCTAAGGCTCTTGCCAGTGCCTTTTTTAGGTGGTGTTCCAAAGACCAAATTACCACTGTAACAGCTATAAATAAATGCAATCTGAGGGTCATGCTGCTCAATGCTAGAAGTTTAAATCTCAAGATGCAGTCACTCAAAGCACTCCTCAAAATGGAGAACATCGACATTTGTGATGTAACGGAGTCCTGGTTTAAAACAGCAGAAAGCATGCCTGTGCTACCAGAAAAGAACTCATTCCACACCTTTCAGCCACAGAAAATGGACCGAAGCTCCAAAGGCAGTGGCATCTCCATATTCATAAAGGATATGCATACCTCCTGACTAGTAGTCCAGTATAATGAATCAGAGATACTTCAGGTACAACTAACATTGGGTAAGATGGCGATTCAGGTCGTAGCCTGCTATAGGTCCGCAACCATGTCCAAAGACTCTCATTCCATGTTCCTAAGCACCCTGGAAACTATTAGGGTCCAACCCAACACTTTCATACTGGGTGACTTCAACTACCCCTCTATCAACTGGGAAAACTGCTCATGCACCAAAACACTTACCCAACGCGTCCTAGAATTCATTAATTCCAATGCTCTGGACCAGCTCATTTTTACCCCCATTAGAGGAAGTAACATCCTTGACCTGGTTATTACTAACATGGACAACCGTTGCTCAACACCAATAGTCAATTCCTCCCTGGTTAGATCCGACCACAAACTAATTACCATGGAAATCCATATCTCGCCTACACCACCAGCAAAGGTAACCACCATGAAAAACTTCTCCAAAGCTGACTTTGGGCTCCTAAAAACAGAGGTTGCTAACTTCACTGCACCCATGCAAATGGAAAATAGGTGCATGACCGCCGAATCATACACCAATGCACTGTACGAACACGTACATAAATGCATGGAACTAACCATATCCAAAAGAACCAAGACGCTCTCCTCCAAAATAAGGAAGCAAATCTGATGGTCCCCTGCCATTAACAAACACTACAACAGAAGAAAAAAACTGTTGCAGAAAAAGGTGAAGTCCAAAGACTGGAAAAACTCTCTTATTAGCCTCAACAAAAAGTTGAGCTCCCTCATCTAAAGCTAGCTAAGAAGGCAGAATTGCGGCAGACACTAAAAACAACCACAAAGCCTTCTACAGTTATATCAAGAATCTCAATGGCAATACCCAGATTTGCTCTGAGTTACTGCACAATGGTACCTCCTATACTGAGCCAACAGATACTGCCAACATACTGGCCGACATATTCAGTGCCAACTTTACCTCTCCCCCCCCAAAGGACCAATCACATTACTGCAGCACAAGGCCGACAATGCAGCTTCCATGGGACCTGACAATATCCCTGGCTGTGTTCTACATGAACTACAAAGTGAACTGGCACAGCACCCATGTGCCCTGTTCAATCACAGCCTCACCTCAGGCTTTGTCCCTAGAGAATGGTGCACTGCTATAGTCATTCCTCTCCATAAAGGGGGAGTGACTAAAGACCCTGGGAATTATCACCCCATTAGCCTGAAGAGTCTGATATGTAAGGCTTTGGAGCGCATCATCATGGACCCAATTAACAAGGATATAGGGAATCTCCAAACTCTGGATCCCACGCAATTTGGTTTTGTGAAGGGTAGATCATGCTTGCTAAACTTGGTTGACTTCTTTGAGTGAGTCACCAGAGCTGTGGATGAGGGCAAAGCAGTTCATACAGCCCACCTTGATCTGTCCAAGACCTTCAATACCATTCTCTACTCAGGAATTATTGATAGACTCGCCAAACTAGGCATCAACCCCTATCTCACTAGGTGGGTTGCAAATTGGCTCACAGCTAGAACCCACAGTGAAAGTAGCAGACTCCAAGTCAGACTGCCGACCAGTCACGAGTGGAGCCCCACAGGGATCAGTCCTGGGCCCTCTCCTGTTTGGCATCTACTTCTCAGAAGTCCAGACCAACAGGAAGGGACTCTGTCTGACCAAGTTCACTGACAATTGTAATTTGGGAGCCATTATTAACTCCCCAAGTGATGTAGACATCCTACAGAAAGGCCTCACTGAGACCAGTGACTGATGTTGAAACCATGGCCTTAAAGTTAATGCCAAAAAATATATTGTCAGTCCCACTGGGAAAAACTCAGTTCCCACTAATTACTACATTGATAGCAGCCCACTGAACACTGAAGGCATTATAAGAGATCTGAGGACACAGGTTGACAGCAACCTCTCCTTCGACCACCACATTGCCACTGTGGTCAGAAAGTCCTTCTGTGTGGCACATTTCATTACCAAGGGTTTTGCATCCAGGAAGAAAGAGGTCATCATCTCTCTCTACTCTTCCCTCTTTAGACCAATCACCTAGTATAATGTCCCATTTGGCATGTACCTCAACACCTGCAACAGCTGGAAAGGCCACAAAAGTACCTCACAAAGAGGATCCTAGGCCTTAAACACATGGCCTACATGGACAGACTCAAAAAACTCCAGCTTTTCTCTGTCTCATATTGTCTATTAAGAGGTGATCACTGCTTGACTTACAAAGCCATGTCTGGCCCAGCCCTGTTAGAAATGTTACACCTAAAGAGGTCCCAATCCCTCTGCACCACACACTCCAGGGACCTCAATCTCATTACCACAATCAACAGAACATGCTGGAGGGACAGGTTCATAACCCAGAGACTGCCCATGCTCTGGAATAGACTTCCCATACATGTCAAGCAGAGCACTTCACTGATCCTTTTCAAGAGAAATCTTGATGAGTGGATGGGAAATAGAAAGTTCACCCCCGGGATCACTTCAGTGGCGCTACTTGATAGAGGCAGCAGGAACGAATGGTGGCATGATGCCAGAGCATTTCTATGGCCTAGGCTTGTAAAAGCTGCAGTGTCAATGGCCTAGTACACACCTATGAACCTATAAGACTTACACAATTTCACAATTTCATGTCCAGATTTCACCCTTACTAACTCAAACAGTTCAGAATTACTGACCCCCTTTCTTCCTTAGCTTGCCAGCCAAGTCTCTAGTCCCTTTAATAGTTATCATTTGTTATACTTCGTTCTAGTCCACCAGAACAGGCTTTAATTCCTTCTCTCTATGTTTTAACCATTGTCACTACTGTCAGAAAAGTTAACCATTGTTGTCATTTGCCTACTTCATGATTTCCTCATCTTGCTGTTACCTTCTCTGTTTGCTAACTCATTCATTATCTCTAGTATCTTTCTGTTTGTTTTGGAGCAACCCTTATTTCCCATTTTTTTGTAATTGCCTTTTTGGTAACTGCTACTATGGCAGACAGGAATTTCTGTTTAATCAGAGTTATATGATGACAATGTAGTCCCACTACAACAGAAATACCTACCTTGCTAATCTTATGGGTTGTGAAAACATCTTGCTTAAAACCTCCTATGTTTTTGTTTTGAATTATATCACTGTTAACACAACTGCAGAACATCTGCTTTCATGTCAGGGGTGGCTTGTGCTATTGGACTGCAGGACTGTAGCCCCCCGCCCCCAGCTGTAAAATGAAAAGAACAGAAAACTAGCTGCAAGTTCTGAGCATGTGTGCTTTCCTATCTGGACTGCCGTCTAACCAGTCCGGATTACAAAAAGAAGGCAATCAGTGTAGATGCCCCAGAAGTCTATGCGGTTACAAACCGCACAGACTGCAAGCAGAATGGACTGCAATGCCTGCAGTCAACATAGCAACTGATTGGCTCCCGGCACTCCTGGCTCATATTTGATGCACTCTGATTGGCTCCTGGCATGCACGCACTCTTGGACTGACTGCTACTGCAAGGGAGTAATGGTAGCTCTGGACTCAGACTTTTTTGTCAGAACAACCTCGGGCTGATGCTGCTGATGCTGTAATTCAGAAGCTCTGCAAGGAATACATCAGAACCACTCTCGGACTGAATGCTGCTGCACGGGAACTGGCAGCTTGGAAGCAAGTATTCTCACTGGTAGGGAATATATGCAGGCTGTTGGACACAGGTAGCAAGAGCATGAATTCCTACCCACCAACACTGCAGATTTTTGCCTCATATTTTGTTCTGAATCTGTTCTGTTCTGTTCCTCATAAAATCTGTGGTTTTCTGGATTTTTGTAAAAAAATAACGACAGGCATTTCATATTCTTCAGAAAATACATGGTTTTGTTTGTGTCTTTCGGCTTTTTCCAGTTAGGGGTCACCACAGCGGAACTCCGGTCCGCTAATGATTGGCAGTTGATTTTTACGTACCTGCTTGCCAGGCCTGATGCACAACTTTCAATGAAGGTACGCCCATTCACACATGTCTCCACGCAGAAGACGCTCTAGCTGAGAATCGAACAGCGTCTTACTGTAAGGTGACAACGCTACTGCAGCACCACCACCGTAGCTACACAAAACCTTTTATTCTAGCAATTTTCTAAGTTTAAAAGATCAGTATTTGAAAATTGTCCCTATTTTGGGGGCTGTATTCCCCCATTATTGGCTTTGTTCAGTTTTTTTTGTGCTAAGAGGTTGAGAGCTATGTTGAGAACTGAATTCAATGAATATGTTTGGGGACCATATTCCCCTTTATTGGCTTTGTCCAGGTGTTTTGTGCTAAGAGGTTGAGAGCTATGGTGAGAACTGAATTCACTAAATGATAGCCATTTAAGTTTCGGTCTTTGTGTCTTTCACGAAGCAGTTTATATGGCATAGTGGTATGTTGCTCTGACTGTAGTGTATAGGGTCCTGGGTTAAAGACTTAATAGTGAAATGCATGGTGGTAATATGACATTTTATTCTAGCAACTTTCCAAGATTATACAAGCAATGTTTAAAATGTGTCTCTGTTTTTTGGGATTTTTGTCCCCCCCCCCCCAATAAATTTTGTTTTTTTCCAGATTTCTTGTGCTGCAAATTTGAGAGATAGAGTTGAGTGTTGAATGGATTTTACAAGGAGCTAAGAGCTTGAAGAGAAGTTTATTGCTGTTTATGCTGCATCTACTTGAATTGTTAATAGCGCAACATATAGTGTACTTACTTTCAATGGAGAAGGCTGTGGGTTCTACTTCTGCAGTATATAGATGCATTGCTGATACTGTATTATGTTGCCCTTTTAAAGGGGGTAGATGCTACAGTCCTGGAAATGTCCTCTTTGGCGGAGATACCTAGTAACTATGAACCTGTTATCAGTTTGCCATCCATTCCCTATTGCAATATTACTAGCTTATCATTTTTTTAGTGTAAGACAGGCAATTTATTCCTCAATGGCAACAGGCACTGCATTTGTAGATGAAACAATGAAATATAAAGTTGTTTGCTAGCAGCAACCTCTTCATTATTTACAGATCTCTTTAATGTGGAATTATTTAGATGACTTTTACTTCAGCATAGACTGTGCATATTTACTGATACTGGTGGATTGTAGAAGTTTGAGTAGACTTTTATGATGGAATTGGGCAATTTTGTCATTATTGGTGCATGCATTTTGTGTCATTGTTTACTGGAAAAATGTTCAAAACAATACATTTAAAATACCCTCTAACAACTGTACTGTATTATACAAGGAATATAATACAAATCAGGAAGGTGTTTATTGAATATCTGATCAGCTCAGGTACGCTCCCCTCACAGTTCTTGGTTGCATGTATTCGATTAGGAACCAGTTAAATCTGTCTACAAGCATAAACTTTTTTTTGTTACTGAATATTTTCACTGAGTCTGAATGCTACTGAAAGTGTTGAAGCCAGATTGAAGCAATCGGTTGTCTTAATCTTTGTTTTTTTTTTTTTGGGGGGGGGGGGTACTTATTGTCCACATCTAGGGAGCTAAATCCGTCATGTAAGATTTCTGCCGTACACTTCTCCCGGCTGAACTATACCTCTCAATGCAGAATGAATAGATTTTTACTTCTTATTTTTGGTTTGTTCCTCATAAAATTTGTGGTTTTTCTGGCAAATCATTTATGATTGAAGTCACTTAAGAATGATAGACATTAAGTTTCAGACATCATACTCTTCAGAAAAATGCATACTAAAGCAAGACCTGTTATTCTATCAACTGTCTAAGTTTATACAAGAGCAACTTTTAGTACTGTTTGTTTGTTCCCCCAATATATTTGGCCTTGTCCAGATTTTGTCCATTAAGAGTTTGAGAGGTATGTGCAAATAAATCGTTTTATAGAATTAGGTATATACAAACCTCTCAACCATCCCTGATTTTGGCTCACAATGTTGCTCTCCCCCTAATAATCCCTCTGACAAGTGGCAATTTTGGAAAAAAATGTGGAGGGTTTACAATTAATAAATAATTGTAATGATCAGAGTTACAGATTATTTTTGTTTTAGAAATGCATGTAGATTCTCTTATTTTGTCAGCTGTTCAACTTATCAGTACTAATATTAAAAAAGTGTCCCTTTTTGACAGGTTCCTAGCTGTATTGTGTGGCTGTTTTATATTTTTGCATCACACTTTTGGTCCGTTTTTCATAAAATTGTGGTTTTCTGGCAAATTAGTGGCAAATCATTAAAGACTGAAGTTCGAAAATAATGACAGGCTGAGTTTCAGATTTCATACCCTTCAGAAAATTCATACTAATGCAATACCTACTATTCTATTATCTTTCTAAGTTTATAAGAGCAATATTTAAAAATTGTCCTTATTTTTGGGCCTTTGTCCCACTTCTATTTGTCTTTTTCTTGATTTCTTGCTCTGAGGTTGAGCAGTATGACAAATATGTCAGGGCCATCATCATCATCAGCCAGAGACATTTCAAATTGTGACATACTTGTACCCCACTCCCCCATGTAGTGACTCTGGATGTGTCCAAGCAAGGCAAGGAGCAGTTATGCAGTGTAAGCGTGCAAAGTATCCCCCAATCCAAGGTAGACACAAGTACTACACTGTTTTTTCATCTATCCTTGATTTTGCAGAATGTTCTGGTTTTCTGTCATATTTTTATACTGTTGATTTATGCTTCTTATTATTCAGAAAACGCATGTTGTTGCAGTGCATGTTGCTCTGTTTTAAAGTAGCAATGCTCTAATGACCATCAGGTAAGCTTGTCTGGGATTGTAAGATGCAAATAAGCTTTAATAAGCATTGAAAGCCTTTTTGTTGTTGCCAAGCAGAGGATATTTACATAACTAGATAACGTATAAGCCATAGATATTGAAACGCATATGACAGTACTTGTAATAAAGGACAGGATTAAAGTATTTTTAGAGTCTCATTACATTTGTTGGAGACTTGCAGTCATCTTTGCAAGCTTTACCTGTAAGCAAAACAGAATGCCAATCTATCATGTGTGCTCCATAACCTGTGCAGTAATCCTTTAAGCAATTTATCTTGAGCTTGTTTCTTGTTTGCTGTTCATTTTTTTACTTTGATCATGTTTTCCCCATGAAACAAGTAGATAGTTGTTGTCAGGCAGCACTGCAGCAGGTCTTTTGTAGATAAGAAACATTTTTACAAGTGGGGGTAATCGGTATCACAGAGATTGCTACTTTCAGCATGTTACTTGGTACTTTTATAAAGCTGAATATAAATTATAATTAGAACTGCAGTTCAAGGAGAAGTGGTTTGAGTTGAGTGCTGCTTTTTTTATACTTTATTTTGACTGGCATTCCAGTAATGTATTTAAAAGTAATTATTTTTTCATGCCTCAGAATCTTTTTGTTTCCATCTAGATATTAAGTAAGCTGTCATGTAGTCAATGCACTGAAATATTTTTTTTTTCCTTTTCCACTTCATTTTGTCTTGGTTTGACTCTCATAATGACGGTTTGGCACCCAGTGCAGCGTATTTAATTGAAGTCCCAGTTTTGTGGTTTTGAGCATAACTCTGTCTCTTTCTAGTTAGCCACAGCCCTTCCCGTTGGTCCCACCCATTCAGCTGTCTCTTGCAGCCCCCTTTTGATTTGAAGTCACCAGCCACCACTGGTTAGGGGAAATTATAACTCTTACAGAAGCTCTGAGAAATGAAGAAACTAGGCAGCAGAAGAAAAAGTCAAGGAGGATAATGAAAAAAATGGCAAATATGAGGGAAAGTAACTGTAAGAGATGTTAGAGAGGGAGTGTAACTGGTATAGGGAACTGGAGTACTAAGGCTGTAGATGAATGGAATGATGAGTTATGTAGTGAAGTTGGGGTGATTGGTTCTAAAGAAGAACAGAGGGCATAACCAAATTTGATTTTTTATATCTATAGTCTCTTGTTTTATAGGTTCATCGGTAGGTACTAGGCTATTGGCCCAGGGGCCTAAGTAAGTCTAGCCAACAAGGTTCCCTGGCTTATGCCACCCAAGAAAGTTATTTTCCTGTGCCCCTGTCGAGCAGAGCCACAGAAGTCATCCCTGAGGTGTATTTCCTATTTTCCATCCACTCATCAAGACTTTTCTTGAAGAGTGCTAATGAGGAACTTTGCTTGACATAGATGGGTAGCTTGTTCCAGAGTATGGGAAGTCTCTGGGACAGGAATCTATCCCTCCAGCATGTCCTGTTTATTGTGGTGACAAGGTTTAGGTCCCTAGAGCGTGTAGCTCGGAGGGATTGGGATTTCTTTAGGTGTAGCATGTCCAACAGCTCTGGGTTTGACATAGCTTTATATGTTAGGCAGAGATCACCTCGAAGTAGGCAATATGCTAAGGAGTAAAGATGGAGTTTTTTGAGACATTCAGTGTAGGGCATTTGTTTGAGGCCAGTAATCCTCTTTGTGGGGTACTTCTGTGGCCTTTCCAGCTGCTGCAGATGTCTTGTGAGGTACATTCCAAAAGGGGCATTGTATTCTATGATGGGTCTAATGAGTGTCGAGTAGAGGGGAACAAAAACCTCTTTTTTCCTGGATGAGAACCCTTTTGTGATGAGGGGTGCCACGTAGAAGGCTTTCCTGACTACTGTGCTGATGTTATTATCAAAGGAGAGACTACTGTCTACCTGGGTCCCAAGGTCTCTTAGCACACATTCGGCATTAAGTAGACTGCCACCTATGTGGTAGTTCATGGATACAGAGTTTTTACCAAAGGGGATGACAATGCACTTTTTGGCACTGAGCTTGAGGCCATGGCTCTGACACCTGGCATCTGTCTCAGTGAGGCCCTTCTGTGGGATGTCCACATCATTTGGAGACTCAACTATGGCTCCTAGTTTGCAGTCATCTGTGAACTTCATTAGCCAAAGGCCTTCTGTGTTAGCCTGTACTTCAGAGAAGTAGATACCAAACTGGAGAGGTCTCAGGACTGAACCCTGTGGTACTCCACTTGTCACTGGTTTGAAGTAAGATTCGGAGTCTGCAACTTTTACAGTGTGGGTTCTGTCAGTGAGCCAATTGGCAACCCATCTTGTGATGTAGGGATTTATACCTAGTTTAGTGAGTTGAGCTAAAATTCCAGAATGGAGGATGGTGTCGAAAGCCTTAGCGAGGTGAAGATAGGCTGTGTGAACCACTTTACCCTCATCTACGGCTTTGGTGACTGCCTCAAAGAAGTCGATCAGGTTCAGGAGGCATGATCTGCCCTTCACAAATCCGAACTGGGTGGGGTCCAGTGTTTGGAGGTTACCAATGTTTTTGTTTATGAGTTACATGATGATACGTTCCATGGCCTTACAGACCTAGCTCGTCAGGCTAATAGGGCAATAGTTCCCGGGATCAGTGGTGGCTCCCCCTTTGTGGAGTGGGATAACTGTTGCTGTGCACCATTCAGTGGGCACAAAGCCTGATGTGAGACTATGATTGAACATGTTGCTTAGGTGGGGAGCCAGTTCATTCTGAAGTTCATGTAAAACGCAGCCTTGGATGTTGTCCAGTCCCATGAATGCTGTGTTTTTGGCTTTAGAGAGTGCAGCTTTTATCTGTGCAGTTGTGATTACAGAGACTCTGCATTCATCCTATATAGGTATGGGCCCTTTAGGGGTGAGAGGGGGGTAAAGTTAGCACTGAACCTATCTGCCAGGATGTTAGCAACAGTTGGTTCTTTAATTTTTATGCCATTATGCTGTAACTCAGAGTAGATCTGGGTGTTGCCACTGAGATTCTTGACATAGTTATAGAATGCTTTGTGGTTGTCCCCAGAATCAGTGGTGATTTTGCTTTCGTATCTAGCTTTGGAGGATCTGATAAGAGATCTCAGCTTCTTACTGAGGCTGACTAGGGAACTCCTCCACTAATGGGATTTTACTCTCTTTTGCAACAGTTTCTTCCTTCTGTTGTAGAGTTTGTTTGTGGCAGAGGACCACCAGATTGGCTTCCTTTTCTTGGAGGATAGCGTATTGGTTCTGTATGGGATAGCACGATCCATGCACTCATGTAAGTGCTTATAGAGTGCATCTGTGTAGGATTCAGCAGTCGTAACTGTATTGTCCATCTGCATGGGTGTCATGAAGTTCACCACTTCTGTTGTAAGAAGCATGAAGCTGGCTTTGGAGAAATTTTTTACCATGGTTTCCTTAATGGGGAGTGGGGGCCGGGATGTGGATATCTAGGGTGAGTAGCTTATGGTCGGATCTGACCAATGAGGAGTTGACTTCAGGTGTGGAACACCGGTCACTCATGTTGGTAATAACTAGGTCTAGGATATTGTTGCCTCTGGTGGGGGTGTGGATAAGTTGATACAGGGCATTGGAATTTAAGAATTCCAGAAAGCGTTGCGCAAAGGAGTTGGTACATGAGTAGTTTTCCCAGTTAATGGTGGGGTAGTTGAAATCACCCATTATTGGGGTGTTTGGTT
Organism: Protopterus annectens; assembly: GCF_019279795.1. Taxonomy (NCBI): domain Eukaryota; kingdom Metazoa; phylum Chordata; order Ceratodontiformes; family Protopteridae; genus Protopterus; species Protopterus annectens. The sequence goes on along the minus strand of NC_056743.1, from coordinate 833,641,111 downwards.
GAACCATAATATTTTCCAGTATATCAAGAAAAGATGAGTGGGAATCCTGGAGCATGGTGGGGGATCTGTAGCAAGCTACACTTTGGACTGAAATTGTGCCCAGAGTTAGTTGCACTTGGATAACCTCAGATGCATTATGCTGAGCAACTAGCCTGGAAGTGTGGATATCCTTAATGAATATGGACACACCTTTGCCTTTGGTGTTCTGGTCCAGGTTAGGTGGCCGAAAAGTGTGATATGTGTTAGAGCCTGGTAATGCAGGGGTGCTCTCTGGAGCCTTGAACCATGTCTCAGTCACTGCACAGATATCAGTGTTCTCTATTTTAAGGAGTGCCTCGAGGGAGTGCATTTTGAAATTTAGACTTCTGGCACTGAGTAGCATTACCCTCAGTTTTTGCTTGCCTGTTCCTGTTATGGTGTTGAATTTGTCATTTGAACCTTGCCTAAAAAAGGCACTATAGGGGCAGCAAGAGTCTTAGCTAGTATCCAGAATCCCAGGGGTGACAGGTGCAGGCCATCTCTGGCAAAGCATCATGGTTTGTCAACCATGTCATCCCAGGCAGACAGATACTGGATCCCCTTAGAATGACACCAGAAACTTAGCCAGTTGTTGAAGTCAATCATTTTGTCCTTGTACTGTGGTATCATTCTGGGTGATGGCAGGATGCTACTCAGGGCTAGGGTCATATCTGCCTGGGCTACAAGATCAGGCAGCACTTCCATGTCTATTTTCATGTAGTCCAGGGAGGTACGTCTGAGATGATTCACACCAACATGGACAATGACAGAGTCATATTTGTACTTGTTGTGGAGTGACCTGAGTGCGTGGGTTATGTGACAGATCCTGGCACCCGACAGGAAGCTGACAGTAACCTTCTCCTTGTTTTAGCCTGGTGAGTGGGACATCAGTGTGCCTGACTATAGAGTCACCTATGACTAGTGTGTTGGGTACGTTTTTTTGCCTTATGGGCTGTGGTTGAGTGGCACACTGAGTCTCTGGGCTATTTGTCATTTGGGTTGTGTTGAGGGGGTGGAGGTTGCTTGCGTTTCTGCTTTGGAGCTCCCTGTTGCTTGAGCAGATTATTATTGAGAGCCTCTGTGAATGTTTTTATGTTTCTGTGTGTGGATTTTGGTGGTGTAGGTTTAGTGGGACTATGTGATGAGTGTGTTGTGGTGCAAGTGTTTACCTTCTCCTCTTGACTGTCAAGTTCAGTCTTGGTTGGACAGAGCTTTACCTCCAGTTTGGCTAGATAAGTGCATCTCTCACAGGTTGTAGTGTTGGGTGGTAGGAGGAGAGGGTTGTCTGTGTACATGAGGCAATTTCTACATTGCCCCACGATGCCCATATTCATCAGATAGACAGGAGAGAACACTGAGAGCTGACCATTGGACATGCCTGAATAAAAAACTATTTTCCTCTAGACAAGTGTGGAAAGTGAGTACAAGAGCTGTTTTTCTCTAAGCAAGTGGGGAAAGTAAATACAAAAATTGTTTTCCTCTAGGTAATGAGAAAGGTTGAGTGATGTAGTAATTTGTAGCTTATTAAGTGCTTACAACAAATTCTAAACAAGTGCTGAGCACGAATAAGCAAATTCAAGTGCTAAAACTAAGAATCTGTATCTGAACTAGACTAGTTACAGGAAAGAAACAAGTGCAAATGCGGGCTTTTAAATCATAACATTGCGAGAGATGGAAAAATTGCCCAAACGGCCAATAACTACAATTTCTATGCCAGAACCACTCCTTATGTGGTAGATAGGTTACCTAGTGCTTACCACTCCCACTGATAAGCTAGAAGGCTTCTCTCTAACACAGAAAGGCTTGGGGAGCTCAGGAGCTTACAAACAGTCCTGGATACAGCAAATCTGTATCTGGACTAGACTAGTTACAGGAAGGGGGGGGACAATTGCAAATGTGGGCTTTTAAATCAAGAAGTTGAGAGAGATGGAAAAACTGCCCAAATGGCCAATAACTACAATTTCTGGGCCAGAAACCACTCCTTATGTGGTAGATAGGTTACCTAGTGCTTGTCACTCCCACTGATAAGCTAGCAGGCTTCCCTCCAACACAGACAGGCTTGGGGGGCACAGGAGCTTACAAACAGTCCCGGATACAGCAAATCTGTATCTGGACTAGACTTGTTACAGGAAAGGAAGGAAACAAGTGTATTTTTTTTTGTTACAGTTAAGCAGAACACAGGGATATTTTATCAAAATGTTTTTTTTTTATAAAGGAAAGGGAGAGAGGAGAAGCAGAAGATAACTCAAGGGTAGGAAACTAAGTGGGTTGGCCTTCTCAAATGTTCTCTTTGTATTAGGTAGAATGAGCTAATGACACTAGACTGGGACGAGTGTCCCAGATCAAATTTACAGTAGTGGCGGGCAACTGCAAAGCCACCAAGTAGAACGGCAAGACACCAACAGGGAGGGAGGGTGGGGAACAATACTAAAGCTACTAGCCTACACTCCTTTAGACAGTAAACACTACAGAAATGTTTATCACAGCAGAAGAACAGCAGTGAGCCACAAAATGAAAGTTTTAACAGATAAAGGAGCCAGGAGACTCTACAGAATGCTTTTAACTGCAAACAAATCAGTTATATGATACACTCCTTGGCAGGAAATCAGAACAAACAAATAGGTGCTTAACAAGTACAGAAAGTTTCCTGTTAATACCTTTCACACAATGAAACTGGCTAAAAACTTTTACAAACAGTGTGACAGTAAAAATCTTATCTATCAGGCCCTGTAAGGCAAACAATTTTAGTTTAACTGTGCAGATTAGTTAATAGCAATAAAATACAGTAAAGGTATGCAGCTGGCAATAAAAAGTGCTATATTTAAATTGCTAGAAGCGATAACCAGTAAAAATAAGCAAAAAAAAAACAGGATACTTATTGTTATATATCTCAGCTCAGAGTTGTAGTCAATGCCCCTCCTCCACTCGGCTCAGTGTGTATAGTTTTCATCTAGAGCTATTGCTGGGACTGAAACAGACTTGACAGTTGCTGTTAAAAACTAGTTATGCATTCATTTGAGCATGGCTTTATCATACATTTGATGTAATTTAACATATGAACATGCTGTTTAGTCAGTATGGGTAATAGGATAGTTCAACACCAGTTCTCTTAAAGTATATTAACATTTTAGATTTTGTTTAATGATATAAGCTGATTTTTTTTTGTCTTTCAAGTCACTTTTAACAATAAATGATTTAGCATATTCATATGAGTAGATGGAGGTATATAATACCAATTGATATTACAAGCCTTTGTATTTCCAGCATCAGTTGAATAACTTTAAAAAAATTGAAACAGTCGGTGGACAGGAAAACAATGAAAATGTTTCATGTTAATCAAATTATATATATAAAAAAACAGTGCAGACCAAGATTAGACATCCCACACTCTGAAAGATGTACAGATCTGCTCAAAAATTGATACATGCATAAATCTACAATTATAAGACTGTGTACGTATTTATTGACCTGATCCGATCCAAACACTTTAAAATTTTTAAATCATGAAGAAATTAAGGCTAAGAGGACACATTTGCTTAGGTTAGCAGAAGCATTTTGGAAAAGAGTGAGAATGGAAATCAGAACAGAAGTAGACATGAATCAAACGCAACTGGAAATGCCAATAAATAAACATAAGAAAGTATAAAGTATAAAGTTCTGGAGCATTTCTCCCCGGGCCTCCACTGAAAACAGGATTTATGGAACCTAGTCGGACTTCCCCGGTTAACAAATGTTAAATAAATAAATAAATAAATACATAAAAAATAAATAATAAAGAAAAGGACCAGAATAAAAGAAAATAAAGTTGAAGTCAACAGATACAGCCTCAAGTGCAAAGAACTCCTAGAACAACCATTTATTGACCAAGATTTAATGCAGGAATGGTTAAGGTAAGGAGAGGTGAAGCTGAGCCAGAAATATGAGAAGTTAACAATACTGGCCCAAGATAGTGGGCTGCATGCACACTGGTTTGAAAAGTGTATAGAGAAAGTGAGAGAAACAAACACAAATTATGTACAAATAAACTGGAAACAGTTGTGTATCTCATTGTTGGGATACACTTGTGGCTGAAGGTCTGTAAAGTGAAAGGCACAATAATGTGGCTAGACTGCTGCACTGAGGATTGTGGAACCAGTACAGCATAGAAATAGCTTTAATGCATTGGAAACGTGAACCACAAAATATTATTTGCAGTGATAAAGTTCAGATCATATGGGATCAACTACTACCAACAGCTCAAACAATAGGTGCAAGAAAACGAGATACAGTACGTATATCCCATCATCATCATCATCAACCCCTTTTTTCCCATTTTCTACATGGCATTGAGGTGATGTGTCAACTGTCACCATCTCTCTATTCAATGCAACTTTCCTGTCTTCTTTGACATTCATGCCTGACTGTTGCAGGTCTTCTCTTACACAATCCATCCACCTCATTTCTTCTTGCCTTCTTCCTGTCTGTGCCAAATCTTCTTTACTAAATTGTCTTCTACTTTTCTGTACATGTGCCCAAATCACTGTAATTTGTTTTTTTTTGGAATTTTTTAGCAAATGGAGCTACTTTGGCTTCTCATCTTATGTCTTCATTGTTTTGTCTGTCCCACAGGATGCATCCTACCATTCATCTCAGGCACTTTATCTCCATCACCTCTAGTTTCCTCAACTGCTCTGCCATTACTGCCCAGGTTTCTGTACCATACAATTGTACTGGTCACACCAATGTTTTGTCCACCTTACTTTTTAGCTTCTTGGCAATCTTCTGTCATAAAGTACCCCTGATACACTGTGCCACTTGGCTGGATCCCCTCTAACTCTAGCTATGGTCTCTCCATTCAGATTTCCCTTCTCATCCACCCCTCCCAGATACTTGAAGTAGTTAGCCTTTTCCACTATTTTCCCTTCTATCTAAATTATCGGCTTTGTCTGATTTCATCCCATTTGCAGCCATAAGTACTATCTTATCTGAATTTTATTTCATCCCATGTGCCTTCAGTTTTGCATTCCATTCCCCTATTCCTTGCTGAAGTTCTTGCTCAGAGTCTGCCTGTAATGTCACATCATCTGCATACAGCAATTTTGTTGATCTGTCCTCCTCTGACCTGTTTGCTAATGTAGTCCATCACATGTATGAACAGTAGTGGGCTCAGAGTTGAACCCTGATGTACACCCACTCCCACTGGGAGCTCCTCTGTGAGACCGAGCACTGTTCATACTTGAGTCACTGGGACATTGTACATAGCCTGCACTAATTCTACCAATGTTTCTGGGAATTTGAACCACCACAGGATGGCCAAATCCCCTTTCTTTGGATCTTGTCATATACTTTCTCCAAGTATAGGAATCCTCTGTTGGACTCTTTCCTCATTTCTCACTTCTTCTCATGTATTTGTCTCCCTGCAAATACTTGGTCAGATGTGCTGCACCCTGATGTGAATCTAAACTGATCATTTCCCATGTTACTCTTTCTATTACTCTGTGTATTCATTTATCAATTGCCCTCTCCAGAACTTTCATGCATTTGACAGGAGTTTAATGCCTCTGTACTGCCCAAAGTTGTGAATGTCCCCTTTGTTCTTGAGCACAGGCACTAGTATGCTTATTATCCAGTATTCCAGGATATGCCTTTCTCTTCCCACTGCTATGAGTACCCTTAAGAGCCATTTCTCCCCTCTCTCACCCAATATCTTTATCATATCTGTTGTGACCTCATCTGAGCCTTCTGCTTTCCCTGACTTCATTTTCCTTAGTGCTGTTCTTACTTCCTCCTCTTCTCTCATTGTAGGCTGTGTCTGGGGCAGTACAGCTTCTGTGGGGTTTTCTTTATTCAGAAGCTGCTGGAAGTTCTCCTTCCATCTGCCTTTGATGTCCTGCAGACTGATGAGCAAGTTGTTGTGAACATCCCTTATGAAGGGTGGCTGACTACCTTCATTATCTTTCTGTCTTTGCCTTGCAAACTGATATAGTTTCTTTCTGCCATTTACTGAGTCATTTTCAAGAAGATGGTACAGTGCCTCTAATGCCTTGTTCTTTGCTATTGCATTTCCTTTCTTGGCCTTTGTGTTATCCAACCCATAGTCCTTCCTAGCCTGGTCCATCTTTTCTATCACCCACTTTTTCCTGCACGCTTTCTTTGTTTTGATGACATCCAGGATTTCTATATTCCACCACCAGCTTTCCTTATATACCTTATTTCCATACCTATCTCAGCCATATATCTCTTTTGTAGACCATACATGTGTTGTTTTGAGGCACCTCCTTTTTTCTTCAACTCCACCTATTTCTTCTTCTTCTTGAGGTCCTAGAGCCCTGAGATATTCAACTATTGTGTTTTCTATCTAGTCAACTTCCAGGTTTTCAGTCTGGTTTCTCTTAACCTCAGAGCCTTCTCTGACTACTCTTTGCAGATTATTAACTAGTGGTTTATGCTGTAGGCTGACTGTTTTACTGGGGGTGCCTTTGCAATCACTGATTCCACTCCAGTGCCCTTTACTTACTAGGAGGAAGTCTACCTGAGTTGCATGTTGGTCACTCCCGATGTAATCTTGTGACCGCCTCTCTTTTTGTACCATGTGTTGGCTACTATCAAACCATTTGCCAGACAGAAGTCTAGAATGGCTTCTCCTTTTTTATTCCTATTGCCCCACCCATGTGAACCCAGGTAGTTCTCATATCCTGTTCTGTTTGTCACAATATGTGTATTCAAGTCATCCATTATCAACACTGATTCATGTTGTCTTGCTTTATCTAGTAGTTCCTGTAACTGCTATCTGAATGCATTCTTTTCCTTGCTATCACAAGCCTGCTGTGAGGCATAGGCTGAGATTATGAATACTATCCTCTCATTAGGCTGGACTCTGATTGTCCTGAGTCTGTCGGTAATTCTGATTACATCTCTCACTGCCTTCTGAAGCCTCTCCTTCAGCACATCTCCCACACCATTTCTAGCCTGGCCACCTCCTAAGTAGTAGACTCTGGATCCAAAGCCTAGTGGCTTTGCTGCACTGCCCTTCAATCTTGTCTCCTGGATACAGAGGATGTCCAGCCTCCTCCTTACCACCATGTCATTCACTTCTAAGCTCCGTCCTGCTAGTAAACCTATATCGAGTGTATCAATTCTTAGTTCATGTTTGGCAGGTTGATCAGTTTTAAGCCCACCTTTTGCTCAACAGAGCTATCCCAGGTAACCCAAGATGTACACCTGGACTCTAGCTGGCCAGTAGATTATTGACCCAAGGCTGCTGGGCTTTATGGTGGGCAAACACTTGGCAATAGGGCTCATGCACCCCTCCCAGAATTAACATGGGTCCCTGGCATAGGTCAGAGAAGGCCAGGTCCTCAACCCACTTATCACTGGTAAATACTCATGCCCATTTGTTGTGTACCAGAGATAGTAGCCAAAGACTAAAAACAAAGTTAATGTTAATCATTGAAATCACTATACACAATGATTATAGTGTCTTGTGTACTGAAAGACACAAATCATAAAGTACGAGGGTTTGCAAGAAGAAATGAAAGTAATGTGGAAGAACAATAATCGTGATAGTTTCAATAGTACTAGGTGCAAGAGGACTAATGAAAAACAATTACAGTCCTACTTGAATATATTCCCAATACACGTAACCCCATATGAACTGCAGAAGGAAGCAGTTTTGGGTATATTGCTGCTGCTGAGAAAAGCTCTCTCAGCAAATAACAAAGACTGCAACAATACTAACATTGTGAATTTTAATAGTACCCTTACTTAAGAATAGAGTACATTCCTGTCACAGTATTATAAACCCATAACATTTGGAGAAATTAAAAAATGGCAGTTAACTAACATAACAAAAAAGACTGTTTATAGTTTAACCTGTTTATTTTTTGGCTTATTTATTTTTTCATTTATTTAATTTTGCATGGATTTTATATTCACCTTGTATCCATTTTGATTCTTTTAGTGATGGAGTTCATTTGAACATAAGTTATGACTTTTCATTAAAACGTACCTTAGATGGGGTCTAACTTTTTCCGATCTTAGTGCTTAATTTAATATGTTTAAACAGTAACACAATGAACAGAAATAATCAATCTTAATCAATGTAGTTTGTTTCATCTGTGTATACTTTTTTTACCATTTACTAATAATGTTACACTGAATAACTCAACAACATATTTTGTTAATAAAATCTATATCATAACCCTTTTAATATCAAATAAAAATCAAACATAAAATTCTTAAGACATTTGTAGAATATGATAAAAATACCCTGATAAATAAAAAAGTTACAAAATGAAATATAAAACCAAAGAATTATGAATTCATTTATTCAAATGAAAAACAAATATGAGTACAGAAATAACATGACACAGTTCTTCATTATGAGTTATTATTTGGACCACTGGTATGGCATTTTAGATATCTGCAACTCTCCCTCACTAGTCTCTTCTTAAAATAAAAAAAAAAAAACAATGTGTTAGCCCATGTTTGCTGCTTAGCTTTTACTGGTGGAGTAGCTTACCGTTCAGTAATTATGTTGATGTCACAGCACAGAGTCCTGAACAATAAGAAAGATAAACAAATGTGGTTGTCCCAAGAAAGACCCGAGTTGGTAGAAGACTGTATGGGAATGACAAAAATTGCTGCATGCAAAAGTGGAAACATCAATATTAAAATGACCCTTCTTGGCAATAGTTCTGCAGCTTAGATAAGGTTCATTGAAAATTCAGGAAGTAAACTATAAGCTTGATGACATTATGACAAAGTGACCTTCAGAAACTCAGGCATGGATGCTGTGAACATAAAGAGTGCTTATGCTGAGTCTAGCTGCTTCAGGTGGCCCAGACCTATACGTGTTAGTTTAGAAAATATATAATAAAAGAGCACCTGCTGCCAGGTCTTTGGAAACTAAATAAGACTACAAAGCTGGCTGCCAAAAAGCAATTGCTAAAAAATGGAAATCAAAATTGAAACCAACTATATTAAAAGTAGTGAATATAGTAACAGAGATAAAACAACTCAAATTGAGATATTTAGACAAAGGTAGGAGCAAACTACATAGGAAAAATGGCAATTGTGGGAACAATACATACAGGGGAGGAATGAGGTTTAAAAGAAGGCAGGACTTAAATGAACTATGTAATGTTTGCCTGAAAATGATTGGGTAGATGATATGAGATGTATAATGTTTGCAACTGGGAGTGTGTCAGTATGGTTTGTGATGTAAAATGCTTGCAACTAGGATTGCGTCGGTGTGGTTTGTTTTCATTTATATAAATGTATGACTGCTTATGTCATAAGGGATGGTTTAATAAAGATTTTTCTTCTTTTAAAAAAGGGGGCAGGAATTGAATATGCTATTTAATGTTGCTTAGGCTATATGATATATAACAATATATGTGAAGCATAATGTTTGCTAATTTTAACTTGTTAATAGAGTTTGATTACATTTATATAAATGTAAATGCACCTATGTCACAAGTGATAATTCAATAAAGGTGTTTAAAAAAAAGCTAGTGAACAAAAGGTATTTACAGACAATGATTACACAGTTTTCACAAAGTAGAAGTCCACCTTCTTCTTTATCATAATGAGAGCATGCAGGGTGAAAAGAATAAAGTATTTGCTCCTTTATCTAGGAAATTATGAAACTTTGCTTGAAAGTGCTTGCAGAAGTTCTTTCATGTTCCATCTAGATTGTAACACATGTTCCCACTGGCCTCTAAAACATGTTGAAGATGTTGAGAGTCAAAACAGTACATGGATTCTTTTTCATTTAAGGTGTTAAAAGGTACAAAACAAGGTTGCCCCTTGTTTGCCTTATTTTTTGCTCTAGCCAGAAAACCATCTGCTAATTATGTAAGAAATAACAAAAACATAAAAGGGTATAATTTAAGTGACAAACTCTCTCACAAAATTCAGTTATTTGCTGATGATTTATTAATAACGTGGTGATATTGAGAGATCACTGGAACACTTAGTTAATGCTATAAAATTTATCTGAGAAAGTGTCAGGTTTAAAATTCAATCATAATAAAACCAAAACACTTCTGTTAATCAAGTATTAGCAAAGCTAATCTCATGTAAGAATTTTAATTGGGACACTACACATTTTAATTACTTTAGAGTTATCATCGAATCCATTTTCAAACAATCAATATCAGTTAATTATCACCACCTAATCAACACAATAATGAAGTTAGTAGAAAATTACTGTTGAAGAGAGACTGTCCCTGATTAAAATGATCATATTACCTAAACTTCTTTTCATCAGTCAATTATTAATTCTTCCCCTCTGAAAGGAATGATAAAAACTAAATAAAAAATAAAAGATATCTTGATCAAAATCCTATGTATCCAAAAAAAAAAAAACCCAGACTCTCCATAAAGTTACACTGGCATGCAAGTAGTTGGGAAGAGGGTGGTATTGGTTTTCCTAACATTGTTCTTTACTTGAATTCACTTGTTATAAATATTATACTCCTGTAGCTTAATTCATCATATTCATCCAGCTGGAAATCATCTCAGCAGACTATGTTACTAGAAAATAATAAGACAATAAACCGCTGATTAAAATAGAAAGAAATGTCTTTATGTGGGCCTTATAAGCTTATATGTTGAATGATAAACAGAAACTCACATTCTTTCCTCTCATAAGTCAATTATTGTTAAGTTATGTACTCAAGTCAGATAATTAAAAGGGTATTAATAACAGTATTCCACATATCTTTTACTAGTGTATGTTTAATTTCTTTTGATGGAAATAAAATGGTAGAGTTAAAGAAAAGTAACTTGTATTAGCATCAGTTTATATCTGGAAATAAAAATTTACTCAGCAGATCACTTAGTAGCCAGATACACTTGCAATATTGTAATTGGCTGGATATCCAAACTGGTAAAGAATTAATTCAGAATAAAATAATATTACATTTGGGTACAAATAATAAAACCATACCTAAATTTTGGAACTTATTTCTATTATTAGTAATGGTTCCATTATGTATACCTCTTTCATATCAAAAGCATATAAAATCATTAGAAGTGACTTTGGCTCTTTAGACTTAGCTTTCTGTGATTATTCAACTAAAATTAACAAAGAGGAATTTACAACAAAAAGTAAAAAAAAAAAAGTTTGGAATCTGTAGAAAAGACAACATCTTCTCCGTACTGAATAATTTACACATGGATATTTTTACACAGAAGCTTTTTAACCCCACATAAAATGTCCATAATCTACAAAAAACATAATATAAAATGTTGGAGATGTGATTCAACTCCGTATGCTGACTGGTTAAATACGGTCATTAAATGTAACATGGTAATATCTTTTTGGACCAATTTTAGATATTTTTGTAAAGCATTATGGAATCATAACTGCATGAATACAGATTCTCTTATTCTATTTAATGTTTCAATTCCAAAAGTCATACCAGTATACCAAATACCTCTTCTGTGGTCAATTGTGTCAACTGCAAAGAAAGTCATTACAATAAATTGGAAGCCTAAGTCTACTATCTCATTTAACTGTGAATTTAACCATTTAGCTAAAGAAGTTTGTAATAACATAATCTCCCATAAATATGAGAACTAATAATACAACACAACAATTAATTGCTTGGCAGAAATTGTATAACTTATTAGAGAAGTACTAACTGTTTGTATTTATAGTCTTTGTTATGAACATTGTATATAGTTAATTTCTGAAGTATGTGCAAATAGTTTGGTTTTTGGATTTGTAAAATCAAATCATTTGTTTGAGGATAAAAGGGGTAATTTAAATGTATTTATGATAAAGTAAACTACTACACTGAAATTAAATCTAAGCATCACAAAACCCACAAAAATTCTGGTCTACAATAAACAATATCCTTCTACCAGGCAAAACCAGAACACTCCCTCCTACCACTGCTAATAATTCAGACAATATTGCTACCCAGATTAATAAATTTATTACTGAAACCATCCTAGCACTGTCAAATGATCAAACTTACTCACCCATCAAACTTTCAGTTCCTACCCCCAAAATTACATCTACCTGCAACTTGCAACCTGTGGCAACTGACTCAATAAAAAAACTACTGAAAAAATTAAAACCCACTACTGTGGCTGCAGATAACCTACCTGCAGAAAACCTAAAGCTAGTAGCAGATGGCATAGCCTACCCTATATCAATACTAATCAAAAGATCCATAGCTGAACATCAAGTCCCTCCCATTTGGAATACCTCTTACATTATTCTATTACATAAAGGTGGCTCATCAACAGACTTCATTAACTACCATCCAATTGCAATACAATCTCCGCTATCTAAAATTCTCGAGAGAGTAATTCACATGCAGGTTACCGACTACCTACATATTAACAAACTCCTAACAAGCACCCAGCATGGCTTCCGACCATTCCATAGCACTTCAACCTCTCTAATGTCATTTACTAATACTGTCAACTATCACAGGAACAACAATAACTATGTATCTTCCATCTTCCTTGATCTGTCAAAAGCATTTGATATGTTTTTTCATCCTAAACTCATAAACATCCTCTCTGAACTAAATTTTTGCAATTCTGCCCTTGCTGTTTCCAAGATTACGTCAATGGACACCAGCAAGCAGTCACTTGGCCACAGACCCTATCACCCCTCTTGCCAGTAACCCTAGGAGTTCCCCAAGGCTATGTCTTAGGCCCACTACTATTCTCAATATTTGCAAATAATCTTTACTTGCCTACCCCTCAGGCTTCCCTTATCCAATATTCAGATAACTCGAAAGTAATATGCGCTGTACTCTCTCTACTAGAACTTCAGAATCTAACACGAAAAGCCTTCTTGCAGTCGAGTCCTGGCTCACAAATGCTCAATTAATCCTAAGCCATAAAAAAAAAAAAAAAACTTATGGTCTTCTATCCTAACAAAGCTGCCACTCCCACTAAGTCATTTAGCATCTCTTCTCTTAATAACACCATCATAACCCCATCTCCTCATACCAAACTTTTAGGAGTAGAAATTGACAGCAAACTTAGATTCAATATTCACATCTCCCAGATGGTAAAAAAAGTATATAAAAAAACTTGGCACTTTATATAGGAACAACCATTACTTCACTAAAAATACCAAGGTTGCTATTGCCCAAACCCATTTAATCTCAACATATGTAGTCCCCATACTTACAAACTTAAATAAATCTGAGATACAAAAACTCGAATCCTGTTACAATAAAATTGCCAGATATGTTACAAACTGAACAGCTAGATCTCACCACTGTCTCACACTCAAGCAACCTAACTGGCTAGAACTCCCCCAACTCCTTCACTACACACAGCCAGCAATGGCACATAAAATCCTCTTTAGCCCTGAAAAAATACCCGCCCTACAAATGCTTCTTCAACCTTATGCCACTAACAGACCACTACATTCCACCAACAAACATCATATAAAAGTCTATTCATCCAAAAATCAAGCAGGTGATTCTCTCTTCACAAACTACATAGGAAAAATTTGGAATGAACTGACAGAAAATATTAATACCCTTACACCTCTAGCTCTATTCAAAACAACTCTAAAAAACACCTCTTGAACAAATGGCTGTGTCCCTACTCTACCCCGACTAAGCCCCACCTTTAACTCTGATAGCCACCTCTCTCTATCTCTCTCTCTCTCTAGCCTTACCACTTCTTCAGAATAACCTATAGGTATTGCTAGCCTCACACAATGTATTCTACCTGCTACTTGCTTACCAGCAACTCTCTGTCCTAATTTAGGAATTAGGAAGAAATATCTCTGCCCTCAAGAAAGCTATTTATATTCTGTAACACTGAATGTTCATTTGAACCTTTGAATGCCCACTGCTTATTCATTTGAAACTGGAATGCCCATTGTTTTATAATACCGCAATGTTATATATTTTGTATATACTGTTTATACATATGTAACCTTGAATATCTAGTGATATATAGCATTGTATTTTTATTTTATACTTCACTGTTGCATTTCTTGTCTAAATAGTCTCTAGTACCTGGAACTATGTATATTTCTACTGTGTATGTTACACTGTTTGTTCTTTTTGGAGCTTTTCTCCCCGGGCGTCCACTGAAAAAGGACATGTGTGCAGTTGGACTTTCCCAGTAAACAAATGTAAAAGAAATAAATAAACCTTTATTCTTCTGAAAGCATAGATATAGAACGTTCTATCAATCCTGTGTATCTTAAAATCGAATCACTACATTGAATAATGGACCTTGATTGTTCTGCAGTATTTGCTACTCATTCATCTTGAAGCTTATACTTAAATATTTGAAAATTTTATTCATATATAAACACCAAACAGTCACTATCACTGTATTAAAATTGTAGTAAAGTGGTTTGTACTAATTAAATAATTGATTTATTATCTAATCTAGCAAATGTATAAAAAGATGCAGCTGTATGTCTTTGATTATTCCTTTGAAGGCTGTGTTCAGCCGAGGTACCAGAAGACATTAAAGTGTTTGCTGTATGCTGGCTCCAGTTTGGTGTTTATATATTCGTCTTTTCCTGTGGTTTTTGAGATATTTGAGGTATCTGGAGCTGGGTCAATATGACTAATCCTGCTTTGAATACTGATGGACTTATGTTTGCTAGTTTGTTAAAGGAGAGAGAAGATAAACTGGCTTATTCAGACCCTTGGACTTTTTCTATGGAAGGTGACTATGACAAAAGGTTTGATGACTTAAAAAAGCTTATGACTAAAGAAACTTCCCTATTTTATGATACCCGTTTACTTGAAAAGTATCTGAATTTATCTATAACACCAAGAGGTCTGAGAGTGGATAAATTGCCTGCTTTCAGTTTTTCGGATGATGAGAGAGAACTGGTGAATGAATGGATGGCAGGTTCTTTGCAATGTACTCTTGGATGGCTTAAAATTCTTGTAAAACGTAACCAGAAAGCTTTGAGTACAATCCAATCTCAAATTGCTGAGACACAGGGTAATTTGGCTAAAGATTTTTCGAATGACATTTTTCATTCTACAATGAAGCGAATCAATTATGAAATTAGTAAAATTGAGAATGAAGTCATTTTGCACAAAAAGAAGTTAAATCGTGACATTAGAGATTTTAAAAATGATTTAGTCTATTCCTGGCAACGTAAGAAGAAAAATGGTAGATTCCAAAGTGAGAATACGGAAGCAAGCTCTCATAGTGGGCGTGACTCTTCTGTTTCGTCATCAGATACCACTGCAAGCAAGAAGAGCGTGTCGTTTGAGCGAGTGGATGTAATGGAGGATTCGGAAGTACATTCAGAGATGGTGCAGCATGGGCGTTGGAATTTTCGCCAGAATAGTAGGCGCAAGCCGAGAGCAAGGGGTCGGAACAGAAGATATTGACTTTAGCAGTTGTTCAGTAGGTGCTGATTCTAATGACTTTAATTTTGTTGACTCAGCATTTGAATTCACGAGTACTAATGTTGTTAGTTTAAACACGCACATTATTAATTTAAGTGATTTAAACCTTACAAATGATATGTGCTGTGTTTTACAAAAGGGCACTAAGTTTGTTCCTGTTAGAATACCTGCTTTAGCTGATGTTTTGATAGACATTAAGCGGTTCTGTCGTAAATTGCATTTGAAAGTTTTTTTTGATGGACAAACTTCTGTTAATGAATCTCTGCTGAATAATAACATTAGTAATAATAGTGAAACTTCTTTTTTAGATGATTCTTTAATGAATCTGTCTGTTTATGATTTTGAGTCAGATTATTCTATGGATGTTGATGTACTAGAATTTTTTTGTGGTTCAGATGGTAATGAGAATCGTTTTTCTACTGGTTATGGCAGGCTTGAAGTTCCTTGTTTGCCTACCCAAAGCAAATTTCACCCCCCCAAAAAATCAGCTATTTTGAATAATTTTGAAAATATTCTTGTTAGGAAAGTTTAAACTGAATATATTGAATTTAGAAAGCAGTTTATTAAATTTAACCTAACAAAGTCTGAATGGTTAGCTATTAAAGCTATGCAAAATGTTTCAGATAGATATGTTTATTGTGAAGCTGACAAAGGGGGCAATTGGGTGATTATGGGAAAGCAGCATTATTTGAAGATGGTATTTGATTTGTTATCTGATGAAAATGTTTATCTTGAATTGTCTCACAATCCAATTTTGGAATTTAATGAAACACTTCTGGAACTGTTAGAACGGGGTGAAAGATTAGGCTTTCTTACACAAAAGGATGTGAAAAAATTGTATATTGAAAATCCCAGGGATGCATTTTTTTATGCTTTGCCTAAGTTACATCATAACTTTAATGATCCCCCTGGTCGTCCTATAGTTTCGAGCTGTGGTTGTTTTCTTGAAAATGTGGGAATCTTATTAGATAATTTATTAAAAAAGGAACTCAAAAATGTTGTTTCTCATATCAAAAACACTAATGAATTTTGTACCTTGGTTAAAAATATGCATTGGGACAAGGATTTTTACTGGGCTACTGTAGATATCAAGGCATTGTACACAAGCATTTCTACTACGTTTGGCCTTGAGTCCATTAGTCAGATTATTGGGGAGGGCCCTCGTACATCTTTTATTATTCTTTTGCTTGAATTTGCACTGACACATAATTATTTTTTGTGTGAAGATAAAATCTTTTTGCAAAAAGAAGGGACTGCAATGGGGGCTAATTTTGCCCCTACTTATGCAATTCTTTTTATGTCATTTTTTGAGACTAGTTTTCTTTACACACTAAAATTTTTTCGTGAATCTGTGGTTTTATACCGTAAGTATATTGATGATTTGATATTTATTTGTAAGGGCAATATATCTGACTTTAGTAGTTTTGTGGATGAATTGCATTTGAATAGGTTTGGTTTGAAATTCACTTATAAAGTGAACTCACGTAGTATAGAATTTCTTGATATCTTGTTATATGTGGATACTTGTGATAACGTTCAGTTTAGACCATACAGAAAGGTGACAGCAACAAATAATTTTTTGCATGCCTCAAGTGCACACCCAATACATTTAATTAAAGCCCTACCTTTTGGAGATTTTAAGCGTATTTTTGAGCACACATCTGAAAAAAGTTTCTTGAAAGAAGAATTTCAGGATGTTAAAAATAGACTTTTAAGCAGGGGTTACTCTGAAAATAATGTTACACATAGTGAATGTAAGGTTTTGGGTAATAAAAGTTCAAGAAAACAAAGCTTTAATATTCCTAAGGATGCTGATGTGGGAAATAGTGATAAAATGTTTTTTGTAACAAAATATTCCCCTTTTTCTAACACACTAAAATTTATTGTAGATTTTTTGTGGTCTACTGTTTGTGATAATGATGAGATAGGACATCTGTTCCCAAAAAGGGTTAGTTTCTCTTATGGTAGATTTTCTAATCTTAAGGAACTTCTTAGTTTGAAACATAACATAAAAAATTCTAATGAAGGTAATGGTATGTTCAGATGTGGTAGATGTAAAATCTGTAATAAGGTTAGAAATCTTTCAGGTAGTGAAATAAATGGTATAAAATTTAATGCTACTGATAGATTTAATTGCAAATCATGTGGGGTTGTGTATATATTGGGTTGTGGTTGTGTTCCATGTAAATATTATATTGGTCAAACTAAACGACAGGTAAAAATACGTATAATGGAACATATTGGTGATGTTAGGCATTGTAGAATTGATAGTCCCATTTCAGAACATTTTAATAATACTCATTCTGGTTGTTTGGATTCTACCAAGTGTTACAGGTTCTGGTAATTTCTCACAAAAACTTTTGAACCTAGAAAGTAGATTTATTCTTAATTTTGGTACTTTAGTGCCTAAGGGTTTGAACTTAGAAATGAATATTAATTTTTAATATTCTAATTTAGTAAAATATGAGTATTTTATTATCACTGTATTAAAATTGTAGTAAAGTGGTTTGTACTAATTAAATAATTGATTTATTATCTAATCTAGCAAATGTATAAAAAGATGCAGCTGTATGTCTTTGATTATTCCTTTGAAGGCTGTGTTCAGCCGAGGTACCAGAAGACATTAAAGTGTTTGCTGTATGCTGGCTCCAGTTTGGTGTTTATATATTCGTCTTTTCCTGTGGTTTTTGAAAAATTTTATTCATAGTCAGTTATGAGTTAGGTTGATGAAGGAAAACAATTATAAAAAAAAAGTTATGTACTTACTATAACATTCTATGTGAGTTGTTCATCTTGCCCTCATTCTTTACTGATGGATTCGGAGCCGATCCCTCGGCTCCGATACAGCCAATTGCAAAGCTCGAGGTCTTCAAATAGCTCGAGGCCAAGTCCCTATCCTATGATGCACCTGTGAATTACCTCAGATCTTGTTTTCTGCATATACTAATACCATATGTCATTCTTACATTCCTAGAGAAAAGGAAGAGAAGGTCTGAGTAACTGGGATGGAACCAGTATCTCAGTCATCTATCAGCCCAGGAGGGGGTAGGAGGGAGGGATGTAAGAATGAAGGCTTGATGAACAACTCACATGGAACGTTATGGTAAGTACATAACTTCTTTATGTGAAGTTGTTCAATCTCACTGTTCATTCTTTAGTAATGGGTACATAGCTCTCAACTTCTTAGTGCAAGAAATCTGGACAAATCCCAACAAAATGGGGGGACAAATGCTAAAAAATAGGGACACATTTTAAATATTGCTCTTATAAAGTTAGAAAATTGCTAGAGTAACAGGGTTTGTTTTAACAAACATTTTCTGAAGGATTTGAAGTCTGAAACTCAAAAGTATGTCAATATTTAGTGACTTCAGTCCTCAGATCATGCCAGAAGACCACAAATTTTGAGAGGAACAGGCCAAAAATATGAGCCAAAAATCTGTACATTCTATGAAAATCTGTACAGTTGAGAGGTATGAATGGGTAGTGTCCCAAGCACTATCAATCTAGGGTGGCTCATGGGAGTATATTTCTCAGGACCATGAATCCAAAGGAGGCCCTGTCCTTGGAGACCTTGTCAACTTTGTAATGAGTGATAAAAGTATGAGGTTTTGACCAAGTGGCTGCTGCACAAATATTATCAGTAGGAAGTCTGGCAGAAAAGGCAGATGATGTAGAAACTGCTCTGGTTGAGTGAGCTTTAATCATGTGTTGCAAAGGTATATTGGTAGCTGAACAGGCTAAGGTGATACAACAAGATAACCATTTAGACAGAGTTGTTTTAGCCACTGGTCTCCCTTTCCTGGAATCTGAAAATGAAACAAAAAGCTGGTCTGATTTCCTAAAATCTTTTGTTCTATCCAAATAGAATCTGAGCTGTCTGTGAACATGTAGTTTGTGCAGCATATACTCTAAATTGTTAGAATGACTGGGGAAGAAAACTGGCAAATCAGTAACTTGGTTGAGATTGGTTTCAGTGTAAACTGTGGGCAAGAATGAGGGATTTGTTCTAAGTGATACTCTGTCAGGGTGAACTATCAAATAGGGAGGCTTGATGGATAAAGCCTGAAGCTCTGGCACTCTGCGGGCAGAAGTAATAGCTACTAGAAAGATGGTCTTCCAAGACAAAAATATGAGATCACAAGATGAAGCTGGCTCAAATGGCATGAAAATTTTATGTGAAGGCATAAAATTTAGATTCCATGGAAAATAGGAAGATTTTACAGGAGGTCTAATATGAAAAGTTCCTTTGAGAAATGCTTTCGATAACTTATGAGACATGATATTCAAACCTTCAAATTCAAGATGAAAATTAGAAATAGCAGCCAATTGTACCCAGACTGTTGCTGCTGCAGCTCCTTTGTTGAAAATCATAGCCAATAATTCTAAAATGGAAGCCACAGGGGCTTGGTAAGGATCAATATTATTTTTTGAGGCCCATATAGAAAATTTCTTCGATTTGCTAAGATATAGCTTTCTGGTAGAAGATTTGTGAGAGGACAAAAGGATCTGTTTTGTCTCATTAGAAAGGTTATGGAACCTGGCTATGATGGGAACTAGAGCAGCTAAGCTGTCAGCTTCAGGGACTGCAGAGAAGGATGAAGATCCCCCGACGGGTGTGTCAGAAGGTCTGGAACTGGGTCCAGGATCCAAGGATCCTCCAAAAGATGAAGTCAAAGGAAGGGGAACCAAATCGGATGAAGCCAATGAGGGGCTATAAGAATGATGGTCCTTCCCAGGGATTTTGCTTTCTGTAGAACCTTGGGTATCAATGGCATTGGTGGAAATGCATAGAGGAGACCCAGAGGTCAATTGTGCATGAGTGCATCCCTTGGGGCTTTTCCCAGAGGGAGAATGAGGGCAATGTAGCTTCTGCATTTCATGTTTATGTGACTGGCAAAAAGGTCACAGCAAGTCTGGCCCCATCTGCGGAATATCCTGTCCGCAATTTCTTTCTTGAGGGACCACTTGTGGGGTACCAAAATTGCCCTGCTCAGTTTGCCTGCTATCACATTGGATCTCCCTGGGATGTAAGTTGCCAACAGAAAGCACTAGGTGGAAACAGCACACTGCCAAACTCTGAGAGTCTCTCGACAAAGGGGGTAAGGCCTGGTTCCTCCTTGTTTGTTCAAGTACCAGCCACCGCCATGTTGTCTGTCTGAATCACAATTGTACCCAGAGGGAGAGAGTCCTGAAAGTACTGCAAAGCCAAAAGTACTACTCTCATCTCCAGGACATTGATATGCAGATGTGTCTCTTGATCAGGCCATGTGCCTTGGGCAGTCTTTCCCTGAAAATGCCCCCCCACCCTATCAGGGAAGCGTCCGTGGTCACTGTGGCCGCTGGAGGGGGTATCACAAATGGGCATCCTATCGTGACATGAAGTGAGGTCAACCACCACTGAAGGTCCTTCTTACAAGAATATGTGATCATTATGGCGTGATTCATATGGAGCTCTTGGTAAGACCATTGAGTGAACAATAGCCATTGAAGTATTCTCATGTGCATATGAGCAAGTGGCATGGCTAGAATTGCTGCTGCCATCATGCCTAATACTTTCAGAACTTCCGATGCTGGTGCTTTGTCCTTTGATATCAGAATACTGACATGTTGATGAATAAGAGAGACTCTTTCTATTGGAAGCCTTAGAGTGGTGTCCAATTCTGTCCCTATAAAAATGATATGCTGCAATGGCAACAAGGCAGAATTTTCTGAGTTGATTGTAATGCCCAGATGATTGCAGAGTGACAGAGTGGACTCCCTGGCCTGAATGAGTTGATGCCTGGTGGTGGCGGTAAGGAGCCAATCATCTAGGTACAGAAATACCTGGAATCCTAGACTCCTCAGGTGAGCCATGACCACTGCCATGCATTTGGTGAACACTCTGGGGGCTGTAGTAAGACCAAAGGGCTTGAAACTGATAGTGATTGGCTCCCAGCCAGAAGCGCAGGTGATCCCTGGATGGTCTGGCCATTTTTATGTGGTAGTACGCATCCTTGAGATCTATTGAGCACATCCAATTGTCTTTCCCTAAGAAGGGAAGTATAGACTGAAGTGCGACCATCCAAAACTTCTCTTTCTTTACATATTGGTTCAATCTGCTGTGGTCCAATATGGGTCTCCAGTCCACCATCTTCTTTGGAACCAAAAAGAATCTTGAGTAAGTTCCAGATCCTGTCTGGTCTGCTGGGACTGGTTGGATGACTCTTTTTTCTTAGCAACATTTGGACCTCTACTGTTACTTGTTCCCTGTAACTGGGTGGAACGTCCGGGATTTGTCTTATGATTGGAGGGGGTGTGGCAAATGGAATGAAGTATCCTCTGGAAATGATACTTTGCACCCAGCTGTCTTTTGTTATATTGAGCCAGGCATCTAGGTACAAAGATAAGTGACTCCTGACTGCCTCCAGAGCAGGACAGTCAGGCCTCCTTTCAGGAGTGCTGGTAGGATGTCCAAGAGAAGTGATCTCTGTCACCCTGGTGTTGCAGACCCTCCTCTGCTGCGAGGGTGGCATCTTCCATTATTACCCCCTCCTCTGCCCCTGGAAGGGATTCACCATATGTGTCCTGAAAGGCTCCTTGGGCTTTTCAGAACCACATTTTTCCTCCCCTTTGACCTTTAGGATATGGTCGGGTAGGGGTGGAAAAATGGACCCCGACAGCAGACAGAGTCTTTCCATCCTGTTCACACCTGGTTAAGGTTTCCTTCACTTTAAGCTCGAAAAGGGATGAGCCATCAAAGGGAGTGTTCACGAAGGAAGACTTGAAAGGCTCTGTGAAGGAACACAAGCGCATCCAGGAATGACTCCTAAGAGCAATTCCTGTACCCGCTGCCCTACTCGTTCCATCAGCTGCATAAGATATGAGGCGCATGGACGAGCTGATGATAGAATTTAGGGTAGAAAGCTGGGCAGTAACTTTGTCGGAAGCTGCTGCAGCTACTGTACCCTGAAGAGTATCTCCCAACTCCTTAAGGAGATCTCTTTGCAACCTAGTAAAATGGGTTAAGTAGTTCAGCAAACAGAGATCAAAAGTCACTGAACTGAACATGCGCTTCCCATATCTATCCATAATCCTGGAGTCTCTGTTAGGAGGATGTATAGACGAGTAAGTCTCAAACATTTCCTTCTTGGTGGCCACTGCCACTACCATGGCATCAACCGGAACACCTTTAGTTAAAAATGTTTTGTCAATTGGGGCTGAAATAAATTTATTAGGCCTCCTGGGGACATGCCCATAGTATCCAGAGACTCCCACGCCCTTCGTGAGACCAGCTGCATCAGCTCATCAAAGTGCGGAGTCACCCAAGAGGTGGAGGACTGAAACCCGAAAGCCTTCAGGAGAACTGACTCATCCTCAGTAGGGCTTTTGGACTGCCAGTCACCCCTCTGCCTAAGGATCTCTAGTATCTCAGTGAATGAGATATCCTCAGAGGGGGACCATGAGGACCCTTCTGACTCATCTAAGTCAGTATCCGATGTGAGAGAGTCCTGCGGGGAGTCTAGGTGCTTCCTCTTGCACAATCTCTTCCTGGGAACTTCATCAGTGGGGATCTCTGGTAACATCTCGGAAGAGCAAGGGCCACCCATTGGGGCTTCCTGAGGCTCTGGGTCTCTACGCTTGGTCAGGACATGTGATGCAGAAGCAGACACAGGCACTTTTGGGGAGGAGGAGGGCAGACCTGAGGTCAAGGATGTCCTGGGAGACATGAATCTCCTCATGGCATCGAAAGCACCTCTGCTCCAATATGAGGGAGCCAACGGATCCAAGGAAACCATTGACACCCCCAGCACCAGGACAGTTGGGTCCGAGCCCAAGGTAGGAGCCGAGCTCATCTGAGCCGAGGCCCCGAGAGGCATATTCAGACCCGACAAGTCAGTTCGACTGTCCTCCTCAGACCCAACCAGAGAGTGTCAGCTCCTAGAGTCCTTGATAGGCACCGAGGAGTACATGGAGCAAAAGACATTGGAGCAGGCGTCGGCTCCTGGGGTTCCACTAACATCAGGTCTGCCTCCTCTGGCTCTGAAGGACCAGCATGGCTTGGAGGAGGAATGATAAAAATTGATGCAATGGTCTTCAGCTCCGAAGCCATTTGGGTCAAAGCCGATAACATTTTGGCTAATGCCGGTGCCAACAACAGCTTCTGTAGCACACGATCCAAGTCCAGATCCAACAGGCTGATAGATGATCAAGACGATCATACCAAAGGTGGTGCTGACTGGAGAATAGGACTCTTCGGAGCTTCAGGGACTGGTTCCAAGACTGGGGACCGGCTCCAAAAGGAAAAGACTGTCAGCTCCGATGGCAGTGGAGCCAAAGTCGATGACTTCTTTTATTTTTTTTAAGTCCAAAGCCTTGGAAGACTTTGAAGACCGACTGGAACCATCAACCATCAAAACTGCTTACCATCTTTTTTTGTCCTGCTCCACCCTTTCCCCTTGTTCTGAACAACCTTAGACCATGTTGGGCCCCTCTTGTTCCCTTTCTGATCTACTAAAAAAGGACCTGTATTATTAAAAGTACTGGACCCATCTGTGTTGGATACATTTGCCCCTTGAAAAGTGTTTTGAATAGTACTTTGCCTATCATTGCTATTAACATTGTCAATATTATTTAAATTGTTTCCTGTTGGTGAACTTTCACTCGTGTTCTTATTATCATTTACACCATTTGAAACAGAAATTGTGATTGAATTTTCACAAATTGCATTAGAATCATTGTTACCAACATTATTTTTGAAACAACTTCATTATTGTCCCATACAGCATATGCTGATTTTTTTGGTGTAAGCTAAAATGTCTCTCCTTAGTTTCCCTTGTTTTCTGGCTACAATACTAGCCCTATGTCTGTCCTCTTTTGTGGCTACTCCATTGTAAAGTTGTTGAAGTAAAGGGAAACATACAAAATTCTTGATCTTTGTATCAGAGTCACACATCAAGTTCTTTACTTCTTCAATTTCCCTCTGATAATGTTTCACCAATAGCACCATTAATATGATGCCTGATTCATTAAACAGATCTACTGACTGGCTGTATAGCCTGTCCCCAAAGGCAACTGAATTCAGAAATCTACTATAACGTAAAACGCGAGGAACACATTTCCGCTTAATACATTCTAAGTAATCTATTTCCACACTCAACATAACATATTTCAGAGTCAGTTTCTCGAACTCATAAATTGCTTTTTTACAGTTCGTTTGCTCCATAACGGAGTTTGTAATTACTTCAGTACTTACAGTAATATTCTCCGTTATATCTCCAATGTCCAAAAAGGGATTTATTGTAACCTGAAACACATGTTGTAATACACTGTTGTTGGGCAAATTATCTTCCACTCGCCGTGTACCTGCCATCTCCGTGAGGGATTACAAGACACTGTTAGAGTGCAAGGAATCTTTGTGGCAAATACATTTGGGTGCAGATCATGCACCAGGTTTAAATGATTATATTAACATTAAATGTTTTTTACAATATAAGTAACTATATTAGTTACGATTATAAAAATTGATTTTTTATAACACAATAATAATTTTTTATGAGTAATGGAAAAAAACTTTTTTATGTTTTTTTATATTTTGTATTTAAAAATAGTTAAAATGGTTTGAATGAATGACATCATTGATCATGTGATTTTCTTATTATTTAAATTGTCTTTAGGGGTGGTTTCATTGTTTCTGAGGAAGTTCATGTGTATTAAAGTGAATGAAAGTGCTAAGATTCTGTGTCTGTGCTTTTTGGATCTACAATTTGGGGCAGTTGTGATTGTTTCATTTTATATTAGCAGTTACTAGGTTTTGAGTTTGTGTTTTCCTATCCAAGAAATTTGACAAAGGTCACTAAATAGCACAGCAAGCTGAAAGAAGGAAAGGCAATAAGCTTATCTGTATAAACAAAGGTTTACTCTACTGAGCCTTACATAAAAAACCTGAAGGCTAGACAGACCACACCTATAAGAACTACACTAACTAGGCCTAAAAGAGGCCAACTAGAAATATATGAAAAATAGTAAATGGGAAGGGAACAGCACTCTAAAAGTTATAAGAGCTTTATAAACAAACCTAATTAACTATCAAAAACTTTTATAGGAATTTTAATGAAAAAAAGTTTCTTATCTGGCCCGAGCTAATTCAGAACCTCCGATCTGTTGCAGCAGCAAACTATATCTGAGGTAATTTACAGGTGCATCATGGGATAGGGACTTGACCCCGAGCTATTTGAAGACCTCAAGCTTTGCAATTGGCCGTATCAGAGCTGAGGGATCGGCTCCGAACCCATCAGTAAAGAATGAACGGTGAGACTGAACTTCACATTTGTTATCTAATGCATCTTCGTGCTTCCTAGTGCATCTGAAGTGAAGATATTGTGGTGATCATTTCTCAAACTGTTCATTTTATCTATATACTGATTATACTTTTAAATTCTGCATTTTCAGTCTCATATGAGCTTATCTACTATTGATGTGATTTTGCATTAACGTGGGTTGGTATTTATCTGTCGCATATGTTGTTTACAGCATGTACCATTCATCTTGTTATTATTTATGATCTCTTGTTGGTGACCCTCTGATTTATTTCTGATCTGTGATTTCACCCTAAATGCAAAGTTTAATCTAAATTATGAATTAAATTGCAAATTTCCTGTTTAGAAAATGTAATATAATTTATCGTAATGGAGAGACAATTTAATAATATACTCTGTAATTTATGCTACATTTTTGTGATATCTGTCTGTTTAAAACTTGCATAGCATTCAGCCTAAGTTTACATGTTGCATTTCACTTTTGTTGTATTCAGCTTTTCTCATACTTGAAAGTCATGATTTCCAACCATTCCTTATAACGGACAAATCTTATGCTACTCATCTAGTCATGCATAAATCAGAAGGAGCCAGCATACCCTGGCAGCTACATTTAATTAACTCAAGGTCTTAGTAACTGATGCTCTTTATTTATTTAGCTTTACTGAAATAAAGTATTGGGTATTCCAGTAACACTTTCTAGTTTTCCTCAAAGAAGCCTGTTGGTACTAGCTCTTTTCCCCACTGAACTATATATATATATATATATATATATTGAAAATGGTTAGTATTCCACCAAGTAAGAGTCTGCCCCCTCTCAGTCACACAGATGCATGTAGACAAACACACGTGACTTCCACACAATGAAGTACAAGGGCACTACAATCTCAACAGCCTGAGATGACATGATGTTCACCCATTCAGAACTTGCCACTAAGGTAAGCATACACTTCTCAGCATATTTACAGGAAGGTAAAAATTCAATGAAGTTATTCTCCTGGAATATATGCAATGACAGTAGGATTTCACCATTTAGGGCGCACCCTCCCTATCATGTGATTTAATCTCAATATGCATATTGTAAAATCAGACTTAATTTGTATCTTTTCCATCTGGACTCTCACTCCTACCTGGATCTATCCTTGATACACGTGTATCAAGACCCATTCGTACATACATGCATTCATTGAACAGCAGGCAGCTGGAGCAAGACTATGTTCACTTGTAGATCCAGTAGAAGCTTCTGCTAGACCCCATAAGCAACTCCTACTGTCTTCTTGCTAGCATTTTAGGTACCTAGTTTTTACCTGTAACATTACTTTGGTCATAGAATTACAGCATGAACTTTCCACAAAACAAAGTCTTAACACGGACCTTAAATAGGTACCTTAGACCTTATGCTACTCAAGTTTCAGCCTAATATTTGATTGTCTAAAGGGACTTTTCTCTATACACATTTTTCAAAACATAGAATTTTATTATTTCTGTAAATAATTTATGCATTTACCTTTTTCCAAATTGATATTGATATGCAGCACAGAAGTTAACATATTTGAAATCAACACTTTATGATTTCTACATAGGCTTTTGGCAGCTTCATATTTTCATGAACACTCATGCAGCTACTGTCGGTAATGCATAATGTCTATATACACCTACATATTTTATATACATTGTATCAATAACATTTCTGGGAAAATCATACAAATGTAGATACCATGTGCTTGTGAATTCCATAGACTGAGCTATAACAAAACAATTAAATCAGGATGAGTTGCCCAACCAAAGCTAGGTTATGTACTTAGATTTACTGCTTCAGTTTGGAAAAAAAATGCCTAACTGCAGTCAGTTTGCAGACTTGTTGCCAAAATATGAAGACTGAAGCACAGTCACTCTTCAGTTCATTCACGGAATTCACAAATACAGATTATTTATTTTCAGGTACTGATCATTTTCAAGAAATCATCTGACACAGACTCATGCTACACTCCTAGAAGATAACTCTAAACTTAAATATCTTAACACAATTAGATTATCTGTTTATTTAGGGTGTGCACAGTTCCATCACTACAAACTAAAGTAATTTTTTTCTTTTAAATCATTGCTTAGAAATGAGAAATAACATGCACTTTTCACATTCGAGTTCTCCTAGAACTCACAGTTACCATATCTTATTCTGGTTTAAAATGGATTGTCCTAGTCTTTATCTGCATTATTCCTTGAGAAAGTGACCTTATCTTAAGGCTTTCCAAAATGTACTGTTGACATCACACTGTTTGTTGTAGAAAAGTACTAAATCTGTACTGAGTTCTTGTTTGGTACTACATTTCTTTTAACATTACATAAAATGTATGTCCTGTACTGGTAATGTGCCTGAAAGTGGCAATTTATTTTATGCAACATGATATGATATAGCTGTACTAAACTTTTCATGCAGCTGTACCTTACATAGACAAGCCAAGGTACTTTATAATAAAGTCATATATTTTTCCTCAGCCTACTAGTATACACCCATAAATGTCTGTATAATATTACACTGAGTATGATATGACACTTCACTTTTACATGTAATGCTTCAAACAACAAGCCTAAGATTTTTAATATAATCAGGAAATGAACCTATAATTTTCACACCCTACCGTAACACTTGCATGAGAAAATACATTAATTTTCTCCTTCATGATCACTTTTACCACAATACTGTTACTAGCAGCACCCATTTGCACTTTTTCCCTTATATCTTATATAGAAGCAGGTTATATCACAAGCAGAAAACTGTAAGAAATTTAGCAGGAGCTGGACATGGACACATAATTTGAAAGTTTGTTATCACACCCCCATCCCTTCTTTTACAAAGTTTGTATCTACATAGATGTCTTGAAATGTCCATGATTCTTAAACCTGACTACTGTACAACTGGGTAAGGGTTTCACTACATGTACACCAACAATTTCAGATAAACACACACACACACACACACACACACACACACACACACACACACACACACACACACACACACACACACACACACATGCTCACCCCTTTTGCACAGGGAAGTACAATGGTTACAGCTTGATACAACACAAGACACGGAGTGCAGAATTTACTTTTGAGATACACATGCACTTCTTAGTGTACTTAAGGGGACTGAGGAATTTCCACGGGGTAAGGGGTAGCCCCCTAGAATCCATATAGTGACAGCAGAGTTATGTTTTCTGAGGCACATAATCTCACTACTCCACTTACCACTTATGTATTCAAAGTTAAGGCGTTCCTAACACACGTTACATAATTAAATTTCATTCTTACATTGTCCTTTTGAGCCTTTACTTCTTTCTGGAGTAAATTTTGATGTACATTTTTCAAAAAACTCATCCATACATAATGCATTCACTGAATATCAGCCAAAATGAAAAAGGTTATGTTCCCTGCTAGATCAACTAGCAGCTTCTGCTAGCAAACACTAGAACTTTTTGCAATAATCTACTAACACCGCCTTCTATCTTCTTAATAGATAATCTACTTTTTATCTGGCTCATTGTGTTGATTATGCAACTACAACCTGAGTTTCCTTAAAATGTAAACTTTACAAAGACAGATGTTACACAACTCTTGCTCTGTTCACATTTTTATCCTACCATTTAGACTTCTAGGGGGATCCTATAATTCCAAATCTTTCTAAATAAAGAACTGAAATAGTACAACCATTTATACAGTTACCTTTTCAAAACTGACATTAATAGGCAGCATTATATTGCAATATTTTATTGTAATTTAATGCATTTCAAATCAAGGCATATGTCTTCTTCCTGCATGAGATACTAACAATTTCATGTCTTCCATGTACAAACAGCAACTTCAGTAGTGCTTTATTTTGTATACACCTACATAACATTAAATTTAATCTAATGGGTAGCAATAACTCTTATAAAAATCTGTTGACTCTACACGTGTAATTGTGAATTTCATCAAAATACCACTTGTGGCAGCTATAGTAATATATTTGTAACAGGAACACCCATCCACCCAAATTCAGCTTAGAGTTTACATTATGATGCAATTATAAATGCAGTTAAATTTACTACTTAAGCTTAGAAAAATTCCTGCATGTAATAAACACATCTGGGGGCCATGTGCATTTCCAAAATATGTTGAAGAAAGAAACATGTGATCACTACATTCCACTCACGGAATTCACAAATGCATTTTAGTCAGCTCTCTGCACTGAACATTTCAGGAAAGCATTTGACACAGAATGGTGCTACATTCCTGAAAGAAACCCATGCAATCAATTTATTGCCCTCTATAAACAGTTTAGACATTTTCTTTATAGATATGTATATTTTTAATAGTATAAATGGTTATTTATTCTTCTACTGTTAATTTGCTGGGTATAAATTAAAATAATATTCACTTCTCAAGCTTAATTGTCTTCTCACAGAACTCACATTTATTATATCTTACTATGGTTTAAGCTGGAATTTTTAATAACCCTAGTCTGTATTAATACTTGGGAAAGTTGGCTTTATCTTTACAAAATATATATCTGCCAGCTGGTAGCAGTGTCAGCAGGTATCAGTAAAGTTTCATGTACTATAAAGAACTGTGAATATGTACCTCCAAACATAAAGTAGTACTTAGATGCCCTCAAGGCAGAAGTCAAGCTTCACAATGTCATTAGGTATGAGTAGTAAGGCAATACCAAACATTTTAGAATTCTTTTTTCAGATTAATACTACTGAATATAAAAATAAATCAAACCTATCAACAATTTATTAAATTTAAAAAACTGTATTCATGGCTTTTGATATGTTCCATTGCGACTACTCTACAAAAGAAGATAAGGAAACATTTTCAGAGGTCAATAAAAAGCTATATTTGCAATCTGTAAGTAACTCCATATCCTTCATTTACTGGAGAATTTGTACTTGGAAGTTTTACATAGAAGCTTTTTAACTCCATATAAAATGGTGTCTTTCTACAAAAAAGAAAATATAAGCTGTTGGAGATGTAATAATACTCTGGGTGCTGACTGGGAACATATGATACTGAAATGTCAAATGGCAGTTCCATTCTGGGGAAAATTCAGAAACTTTGCTAAAGCTTTGTGGTCAGACACATGTAGTATAACAGACTCTTTAATTTATTCAGTGTCACAATTCCAGGTTCTATTCCTAAAACTCAAATGCTTCTCCTATGGTTTATCCTAGCAAGAAGGGTTATTATAGTAAGTTGGAGGAGTAAATGTTTCCTCTCTTTCTCAGAGCTTATCTATCTAGCAACAACAGTATGTAATAAGGAATTACAAACTTTATCTAATCAAACTATGAATGTTACTCATAAGAAACTATCTTGGAAAAAACTCAAAAGACCTATTAGAAAAATATTTGTGCTGTTGTTTTATGTTAATTATGGACATTGTATATAGTTTTTTGTTTAGGCTGTATCATGCTTTTATTTTGTTTCAGTTGAAGTTTAGCTTATGTTATTCTATTTCAATATATTTTAACATTAAATAAAATGCTTAAAAAAGTAGCCAAGTTTTGCTAGTTGAGCTTAACTTCACTCTGCTCTCAAGATGAATTTCTTAGCAGCCATTTCTCAAACATATAGCAACTTGGTTGTGATCAATGACCCCTCATAGTCCTCTATATATTTATTGAATCAGTTATTTCTTGGCAGTGGCTGCAAGGTTATAACAAATTCAGATCCTAGATCCATAACAGGCAGACTAACCACTTTATAAATAACTTTAGAATCAAATTCGCTAAAGTCTTCAGATTTTATGATGAGCTTTTATACACTGGCTTTCTCAATATTGTGCTCAAATATAGACGTACCATTTCACAGCCATACTTGCAGAGCTATAGCTAAGAGAAATAATCATCATGAAATAGTTTTCTCTTTGTTGTCAAAAATGTTTTCATCTGCAGCCTTCACTCCAGTACTTATCTCAGTTATTTTTTTTCTAGTTCTGTTGTTACAGTCATTTTAAGCAAGATAAAAAATAAATTAAATTGTGGCTTGTAGAAAGCAGTCTCAGTCCTAAATATAAAATATTCATAAACTCATAAGTGAAGAGCGGGTATTTAGACCAAAAGGTCATTAAAAAGAACAGTGACTCATTGGATTGAAGGTATAGTTATTAAGCCATTTATCTAGGTCATCCTAAAACTTCTTCAATTTAGAAGCAAGTCTTAAGGGTTGTGGTAATCTGTGCCAATTTTTAGGAATGTTGACTATTATAAAATTACTCCTATGTGAAGAATGATGATCAAGAATGCAGACATTCATATTATTATATTTCTGAAGTATTATGGACAACAAACAGAATTAATATTGACTGCAAAATGTTGTCATTAAATGCCGTGAAAGAAAAAAAAACACCTTCCCATGAAAGTAT
The DNA here is from genome assembly GCF_019279795.1 of Protopterus annectens. Lineage (NCBI taxonomy): Eukaryota > Metazoa > Chordata > Ceratodontiformes > Protopteridae > Protopterus > Protopterus annectens. The sequence continues at coordinate 833,609,039 of NC_056743.1, read as the reverse complement.
ATATAATGAAAATAATACAACTTTATTTTTCTAGACATGTCTAGGTAATTCAGTCCAGTGACAGAAGGTATTCATGTAATAAATAAACGTTGTACAAATTCAAGTTTATGCAGCTGCTTATTAGTATGGCTACAAAAACACTATTATAGTCCAATATTGGTATAATATATGAGACCTACAGCTTTTACCTGTTGCAAAACCTAACATGGGTCTTAATTATGATTCCAAGATCTTTAAACTCATAAACTTATTCTGAAACTGTTCCATTGAATAACAAAGGATTTCTTAGATTTCTATAGAGCTGAAATGAAGTCTGTGATTGCTGGCCCATAAATAAAGATCACTTAGAAAATTATTAATACCACATACGTTTTTATTGGAGGTAAGTATAAAACCTAATTTTCAGTTGTCTGCACATTTATTTATCTATAATTTGGGATGGGGTAGAGTGGTAGAAAACAAATTAAATCATTTGTAGAGGTTGGTTACTGATCCCTGTGGGACTCCATGTAAAACAGTTAGTCAGATAGGGTTACTTTAATGGATACACATTGTGATCAATAAAATAATCACTATAATATCCAATTGATTGAATATGGATTAAATTTGTTTTTCCTTAAAGCTATGTACATTGAAATATGTAGGTAAAGTGCACAGCAATAAAGCCTTCACTGTTGAGAATAAAGTCACCATGCTATGTATAAATCCCAAAGTAGGAAAGTAAAACATGCTGGCGACAAACACAGCAGCCAGTTAAAATAAAAAAAATATATTTCTTCAAGTACAAAATAGCAAGTGCTTTTGCATGGAACAACCATGCTTCATCAGACTCTTAAGAAACTTCAAATTCGCTTCTAATATATACTCAATCAATCATCTAAATTAGACAATTGTTGTCATGGTTACTAATTACTAAGATCAAACAGTATACATGCACTCATTGCTATTAAAACAAACACATTGGATAAATTTGCATCATCATCATCATCATCATCATGTGTAGTTTTTGATTTAATGCTCCACATTCAATGACACGAGCCTCATGCTATCTTAAAGGGATTGAGAATTATAATGTCTTAAGATGTTATTGACATGTTTTCGAATTTTACTTCAGAACTTTAAAGTTAGACAACTGAGCTAAATGTGGAGTAGGTAATGTTCTTTGACTTATTATTTTGTCACAATGTTGTGTGTGTTATGTTATTTTGATTTTTATAATGATTGGACATTGCTGTGTATTTATGTACTGTTTGGTATTTAAATCTGAGTTATGAAATTGAGTAAAAGAGTTGATGTGGGTAGCGAGCAGGGCTTTGGTTTTGAGAGTTAGGCAGTTGATAAGCTGAAAAGAAGATGTTTCTTATTCTTAAAAGAGTAATATTTGAGAATGTTTTAATGTTCGCCTATGAATAATGTTTATTACAATGTTCGTTTTTCGAATAATGTTTTTTATAGGGTTCTTTAGTGTTGCAATGCAAATTTACCCAATGTGTTTGTTTTAATAGCAATGAGTACAAGTATACTGTTAGGTCTTAGTAATTAGTAACCATGACAATGGTTGTCTTAATTGGATGATTGATTGTGTATATGTCAGATGTGAATTTCAAGTTTATTAACAGTCTGATGAAGCATGGTTATTCCATGTGAAAATGCTTACTATTTTGTACTTGAATAAATATATTTTTTTATTTTAACTGGCTGCTGTGTTTGTCACCACCACGTTTTACTTTTCTTCTATGTAGGTAATGTGTCAAACTCCTTAGTTAAGCCCAGATAAATTACACCCACTGTCAACCCTAAGACCAACAATAACCTGGCCATAAAATTCAAATACTTTTGTCAGATAAGATCTTCTAGCAGTAAAATCATGCTGCTTAGATCCAGTGGAGTGAAACTTAAAACTGGATTAGCCAAAAGGTTAATCATGCATCTTTCAAATCATTTACAAGGCAAAGATGCCAGAGTTATAGATCTGTTGTTCTTAATATCATTTTTATTTCCCTTTTCACTGTCATTTCAACAATAAGACTCTTCCCACAATAAATACCCTTCTTCTGGAATGATATACTGAAGGGATTCTAAAGTTTTAAATCTACTTTTTCAGTACCCAAATGGTTAAGTGAACACTCCAGTTTCTGGATCTCCTTTAAGGCAGCATGGCTAAAAATACCCTCTACATAGTTAACCAACAATATGTAATCTATTATAACTTAATATAATCAAACACTCTTGTCTAGTATTTGACATACCACACTTCAAATTCCTGACCACATAGTTTACAGCATAAACCAAATAGAGTACCATGTCAAACAAGAATTATACTTAACACAATTTCATAGGTCATCAGTTATTAATGGCATTCAATCCCCTCTCTACAAAGATTGACAGTGTCTTTAAATACTGGGAAATGTAAAAGAAGAGAGACAATAGCTACTAATTTTGATTCCACCTCATGCACTTCTACCTCTGCTTTTTTATCACAATAGTTTGATATACCACATATTACTGACTATTATTCATATAGTTTAGAGGTAGATGATTAAAACATATTATATGAGTTACAGTGTGATTGCAGACTGAAATATGTGACTAAATCAAAAAGGTTTCTGTGGCTTAAGGTGAAGTTTAGAGACAGACTACTACTACTGGCTATGAATGGCCTCCAACTTATGAATAACTGGCTTTGTCTTCATGTTGAGCAGAGACGTCAGGTATTTATTTTGTTTTATTGGCTGTAGACATGCAATGACTTGCCCTGCATGTGCCTAAAGACTGGTTGATTGGGCTGTAACTATTCAATCACAGCTGGTGGAATTTGCTTTTTTTTCATGAGATCACATTGATCTGAAGACATTGTTTGTGTGAGACCACTGTTGTACTGATTTATGGATTTTGCCTGCTCTCAATTGCTGTCAAATTAGTATATGTAAGTAAGGAGAATGTGGAGAGTTTGACATGCACAGGCTCACCCAACCTGCAAAAAATATGATTTCAGTCTGTAAAGGCTTTATGTTCATTTTTCTAATCAGTTGTGAATAAAGTCTTTTTCTCACTCACTCATGTCACAGTGATTCAAATAAGAAATGCTCTTTTGTTTCTTTTGATAGGAATAATTGAAAACAATTGCATTCTGCTGCATGTAACATCATATCTCAAATGATAACTCTTCTTTTCATCCTCTGTGGACAGATGTAGTCATTACAGATCTTGAGTGGATAAGTGTCCAATCTTTTCTTGGTTATGTAAAACTTACCTTGCTTGAATTTATTCTAGATTTCCAATTTCTTTCTGGTTCTTTATAAAAAATGTTTATGGATTTGGATACGGAACAAAGTCAAGAGAAGAAGATAGACGAGAAGAGAAGAGCAATGTTAGCTAATTTGTAGATATTTGCAGTTTTCATTGTTCTTTCAGGAAACGCTAATAGTAACTAAAATGGCTTCAGCTTATGCAAATATATTTTTGACATGTATAAAAATGAAGTACTTCAATGCTAAAAGAAACTTTGCATTTCAAGTTTTAGCAAAAGAAAGTTTAGAAAACAGGCTAGATAAAAGTAATCAAGAATTTTCATAAATAGAAAATATAAGTCCACTATAAGTAATAAAAAACACACATAATTTATTATTTTAATATGTATAATTACTTAGCTTTAAAAGTTGGTGCACTGATCTGTAAGTATCCACAAGTAAAAGATTCTGTATTTTAAACTGTTTTGCAATTGAAATCAGACTAATGTAAAATTATCAAATGCAGATGAGGGCACCAGAAGATAAGCTAAAAGTTACTTTTCAGTGCAGTTTTACATTGTGCCATTTCCTTCATTCAGATACTGAAGCCATTTAAATTTGATGTGTTGGATAGTTGGGGCTTCAGCAGATAAAATTCTGTGAAAAGTAGGTGGTAGTTTTAATTGTGCCATTGATATGGCATCTTATATAGTGATTTGCATAGCTGGACTTTTTCAGACATATGAAACATCATGCATAAAGTATTTTTGGTGACATACAGGACCTTGTGCACAACTAGCAAACTAGAAATATGCTCAGTAGTTTAGCAGCACATTTTGTACAATGAGAACATCTGTACTAATTATTTCTGTTTATGTGATAGTTGCTTTCCCTTTTTGTGATACTCAGAGTGGAAACATTCTTATGCTCACTCTGTAAATGACAGAAATGTTGGAGAAAAAATAAACCGACTATATTTTATAGTTTGATTATCTTCATCCAAATAGTTAAATTCATTAATATCATGAATAATCTTGATTTGTAATGACTGGTATAGTGTTTGTTTTTAATTGTTGATTATTAATTCATGTTAAATAAGTTTGATTGCCAGTGACACTGAAATTCAGATGGTTAGTTGAATCAGTTTCATTGGTTAATTCTGTGATGATGTGAGGTATTTACAGCCATGCCATGAGAAGTAGGGCACTGAATGTGTAACATATGTCAGCATAACTAGCTGGAATTTTTCTAAAGAATTACATGTCATTTGTATATCAAACTGATTTGCACAGATGCTTGTGTTGAAAAATGTATTTGTAAAGCTGCTTGTGTTAAACATTTACCAACAGTGTGTCCTGCTGGATAGAAAAACAAATACACTTGTATGTCAGACTGTATTATAACTATATAAATTAATATTGTAACAGAATATACTGGAAGAGAAGAGGTTAAGGTCAGCTCCGGCTAACTTTGAAAAATAGTATGAAATTAAATTACTTAATTTAGGCCATAAAGATTGTATCTTACAGTTCTGATTACAGCCAGAGATGAAATGTCTGTGCCAGAGAATGGTTTATTAGCTCTTATAAGAAGAGTGGAAGTGTTTTATTGTTTTTTGACTTTTAGAAGCTGCAACAGTTCTTAGCAAAGCTCTATGTGTCTGCATTATTGACACACACGTGCAAGATTCTGGGTCAGTTGCTAGGAAATGGGGTAGTATGGGAACCAGAAGTTAGATGACCAGATGTATGGGATGTCATTCTATAATCCAGGGCAAAAACAATGTTTTAATAGTAGATGAGACTGAAGTCTCATTGGAGTCTGTTTTTGGAACCTGACACAGAAGGACCCCCTCATCTACTTCATCTTGCTTTGCTGTAGTAAGTGACCAGATAATAGCAATTCTTAAGATCATTCAGGAAAATATAGTGAGATTAGTTAAGTACTGTTCTTTTTCTGTATTTCTATGAATGTATTCATCTGTGTTATTTTGATATTTCCTGTGACTAAAACTCTGGTATTTATTGTAAATAGATACTTAGTATTTTCATGTTCTTTTACTATTTATTAAATATTTTTAAACTTTTCATTGTGGCTGGTCCTTTACAAGAATATTTTAAACTTTGAGAGCACTCGTATTTATTTGATGGCTTTGTGGCTACTCCTGAAAGCCTTACTGCATTGCTCAAACACTAGCATTTGTATTAATATTAATTTCACTCAGTATAATTGGGTGCCCTTATAAAAGTCTTAGAGTAGCTGGCTTTGGAGTGTCTGGTGACAGTATAACTACCTTATAGTCTAGGTTTAAGGGTGATAGCTAGTAAATCTGTGTCAGCCTTTCCCAGGTCTGTGTAAAAATCAAATCTCAAAGAGTGTATGTCAGCTGCCTGGAGCAGGGACACAGAGCACTGGTTTCACAGATAGTGTGGTGGAGGACTTGGCTTGGACATTCGGCTGAGGACTCAACTCAACAGCTGTGCCAGTGGGGAATCTTACTGGGGATGTGGAGAGAGAGAGAGAAAGAGAAACCCAGACCCTAGACTGAGTGTTCTCCCTGTGTGCTCGCATGGAAAATTGTGCTTGATGCAGAGAACTGCATTTGTGTGTTATTGATTTTTGTTCCATGTGAACATCCCTCTTCAGTGTTAGTGGTGAGGATTCAGACTCCTTGATTACTGATCCAGAGAGGGGAGATCACAACTTCCAATAATATTTCTTTTTACATTTTGTTTGATTATGAGTGAGCAAACATTTGAAATATTTTGTCCAGAACAATAAGTTTGCATAATTAAATCATGGTCAGAACATTTCATTTTACAATAAGTTTCAATGCAGAAAAATATAGCTGTAGAACTGTAACATGGGGAGGCTATATTAATAAAGTTCTATGTACCTCATTTGCTAAAGTTGAAAATAGTTTAGAAGAAAAATAGGTGCCCACAACTTTGCAATATTCTGATGAACAGTTACATATTTCACTTGAACCAGAAATATGTAAACATAAACAACTCATTACATAAATCACAACACTTCAGAATGGATTTTAACATGCATTAACCAAGTCACTGTTTATTTGAATATGGAAATAGCATTGCAATAAACACAGAAATATGAACAAGAATTTTTTAAGTATGAAAACTAAGCCTTCATAAGATACTACCAACTTTCAGAATAACAAATTATCAGAAGGCAGCACCCAAAACAAATATGGGGGATGTCCTTAATTGTGAATAAAAAGAAAAATTGAAAAATGTTATTAGCATTTCCAGTTCGTTTCATTTCCTTGCTATGTTGTAATTCATCCTGTCTTACGTATTCTATAGCAACTAGTTACAGTGTTTGTCTTAGAACACACTGAGTCACATGTATCATTATATGGACAACTGCATCATATAGAAAGACAGTTTAGGGTTTATATACATTTGTTAACAAGTCTCTAAATTGTTTTCAACATTTTAACTTTATTTCTTAGTCTATGAAAGTTACTCTTATACATCTCCCAGATTTAAAAAATGGCTGTATGTCACCCTTATTCTATCTATTTAATTTTCTTCTCCAGAAAAAAAATCAAATTCAAGTTACTTTTTTCAGTAGAACTACCCTCCCACCAGCTTTGTCAGCTCAGCTGGTTTCAGATATTTGGGGTTCATGCCTTCAAACATATTCTTTATATCAAATGCCATTGATGCATATGAGGAAAATTCAAGCATAGTTCAGGAATCATTGGGATTAGAATCAAAATTCTTTATAGTTGTTTCCTTACCAATTGCTACTCTAGTCAAGGACTTAAAATAGTGGTTTGTCCCAGTCTCCTTCAATAAACACACATCACACCAAATGACATTTGATGACCTTTACTAAAATTACATAAACAAGAACAATATTTTAATTTATTAATAACAGCATAAACATCCATATAACTGTAAACTAGGGCAGTGTGACCCCACTTACCCTGACCAAATAAGCAGCATCCTTACCCTGCATGCTTATTTTACTTATTAAACAGCACCCCACCACTCACTTTCATTTTCCACTTATTGAATTAATCATCCTGTGACACTGCCAGCCCAGCTATCTGGAATTTTGTAAATAATCATATGTCATTTGTGAATATTAATGTGATTCATATGCTTGTCTTACAAATGTAAGATAAATATATGTTATGTGTATATTAAACTACTGGTGCAGAAGTCTGTGTTGAACTGTATGTTACGTACTGAGCTTCAAGAATTTTACCACACTGTACTTTACAGGGAAAGAACAGAAATGTATACCTATGCAAATGTATGTTTTAATAGTTGAAGCTGGAACATACAGACCTAACTTGAAAAACTTCAAGAAAATAAGTGGAAATTGTTTTACAATGTGCTATAAAGTTAGCTAATACAACAAGAAGATAGGATGTCTAGAGCTAGAAGTTTTTCATATTGTTTTGAAACAGAAATAATTACTAGATTTCAAATATAAAGTGTTTTTATTGCTCTGTGACTTCCTAGCAGATGCACATCAGAGGGATAAGTATTTTTGACACATAGATGTTGGTTTCTGTTAGCCCGGGAACTGAAGGCAGGTAACAAAGAGTGATGTCATCCAGCTGGCCCAGCAGTAATGTTCTGATATAAATTTGGGAACTCTCTCAGAGACTGTGCATTTTGTATTTGTCTTTGGACCTGGAAACATCATCTCATCAGCACTTGCCTTGCTAATAGTAAGTAATCAGGGTAGAGTAATCTCTCTTAGATGCAGATAGGAATATAGTAAAGATTAGTTTAGATGTTTTCTGTATTTATTTGATACTGTCATGCAATGTTGTTTAAAATATTTCCTGTGATTCTGAACTCTGTAGTTACTGGGCTGTCTGAATATTGTCTTCTTTTATTATTTATTATTACATATATTTAAACTTTTTTAATTATGATTGGTTTGTTTAGAGATATCTAAGTTCTTAAAGTACTTGCATATGTATTTGGTGACACTGTATGGGCCACTCCAATAGCCTTGGCCTTGGTCACACTTACCATTTGGATAATAGTAACATCACACAGTAGGACTGGTCAACCTTTGGGAAGGGCCGTATAGTAGCTGATAAAGAGCTGGTTGGTGGCAGTGATAACTACCTTTTAGTCTGGGGAAAAGGGCACATAGCTAGTGAACATCTGCCAGCCTTTCCCATGAGTGGGTGTGTGTTTGTATATAAATCATATCTCAAAGCTTGTGTGTCAGCTACTTGGGCAGGGACACGAAGTACTGGTTAGACAGAGAAGGTGCTGGAGGTTTTGGCTTGACCGCTCAGCTGAGATCTTAACCCTATAGCTGTGCCAGTGGGGAGTCTTAGTGGGGTTCTGGAGAGAGAGAGGGATAAACCAGCCCCAGACGAACTGTAATCTTTGTGTGCTCTTAAGGAAAATTGTACTTTGCTGTGTGTGTACTTGTCATCCTCCCAATATGTACACCCCTCACTGGTGCTAGTGGTGAGGATTGAGGCTCCTTGATTACTGGACAAAAAATAAGTGGTGTCCTTACCTCCACTCACTTACTTTTACTTATCAAACACTGCTCACTTTCATTTTCCACTTATTGACTTAACCATCCAACCAAATAAGCATAGTTCTTATCTCTTCTCACTTAGTTTTACTTATTAAGCAGCGCCCAACCGCTCATCTGCATTTCCCAACTCATTGAAATGAACATCCAACACCAGAGAGGGAACAGAAGAGGGTCAAGCCTATCTGTCATCTCAGCCTCCCAAACTTATCACAACCTCACAATCCCCAATGCTCCAAAAAACAGAGAGGGAGGGTGGGTACAAGTTCACATAAATGTGATTCCTTACCCAGTTAAACTCTCATAAAACCCATTAAGCCTCTCTCTACACTTGTCTCATTTCCTCCCAATCTTTCCACTTTCCCATTTAACCATTCTCACCCAAACCAGTTTCCTTCCCCTACCCTCTTAATTCCCATGACTACTTCTACCTAGTCCCCCACCTGAAGATGTCCCTAAACAAATTGACATGTTATCAAACCTCATTTCTACAAATCCATGCCAGTAAAATATTTTTAGAAGTTTCAGACAAAACCTGGATAACTCTTTTTTATATCCTATAATTTCAAGTCACCTGTTTCTCATCTTAAGTGAAAATGTTGGCAGCTCGTCTAACCTTAAGTACTTTTCAGTTGGTACTACAGCCACATATTCTTCAGGTCACTGCAGATGGTACTTCAATGGTATGGAATCTGAAAAGGGAGGAGCCCCTCTTATGCAGGATATCAGTTATAATCTGGAAACAGAACTTGTTTCTATAAATTGAAATTCATACTTCCTTCTTGTTGAATAGTCTGTGTAATTAGAAGTTCAGCAGTATAGTATTTGTACAGACCACACAAACTTGGGATCAACTAAGAACAGATCTTTGTGCAAGCTGTCTGAATCTCCAGTTGCCAGTATTTTGTGTCCATGGACTCAACACAAAGCTTTGGCTACAGATGCTCTAAATCTGAAATGGACTAATAATGTGGTTTAAGCATTCTTTCCATGTCTCTCAATGAAAATAAATTACTGTAAACAAATAATAGAGAAGGCAATAAAAACATACATGCATACTTGTGAATTCTAACTACATTCAAAAAGGATGATAGGATCATAGGATAATATGCGATTACTAGGCTATCGACCCAGAGGTCATTTTAAGCCTAGCCATTTCAACCCAATATAATACCATAGAAGTACTAGTCAATAACAAAGATTACATTTAGTGATGACTGCCCATTTCCAGAAGAGTTGTGGGTACCATCCCTGGTAAGAAGTTTTGGTGCCAAATCCACTTATTCAGTTTCCTCTTGAACAGTGTCATAGAGGTGTTCTGTTTCACATTAATTGGTAACCTGTTCCAAAGATGTGACAGTTGCTGGGAGATAAATCTGTCCCTCCAGCAAGTTGTATTTAAGTCACAGGCCATATTTGAGTCCCTGGAATGGGTATCCCTAGACTCATTTGATTTGTTAAACTGTCTCATTACATTTAGCCTCCAAAACATTCAGCAACATTCAACAACATACCTTCTGAAAGGGCCTTAGTACATTAACAAGCACCTTAGAGCTCAGTAAATATATTGTTCATGGTATGAACAGTAGCAAACTTTCCAAAATGGCATTTATCATTGACATAAAATACTTGTGCTATCAGTGCAGCCCTAATGAAGTTCATTGCAACAAATGAGGTGTGTGCCTTACCTTTACCTTCAGTGAGGTACCTGCACTCAGTTTTCTTGCTCCATAATGATAGGGAGCGTCATCTAAGTTGGGCAGCAGGTATTTCCCCAAAGTCTTTCCCCATCATTCCACCTGATCATTCAAAAGCCAGGTAGGTCTCTCAGTTTCTTACTGAGAGAGATTATAATGTTTTTTTCAGGGTCTTATTTACTTAGATTAATCCATTGTGCAAAGTTAAAAGCAGCATAACTGGCATATTGTTGGCTATTCTTGTCCCTTTATTATTTTTTACAAAGTTCTTAATCTTCCTCTATATATATTTAAACTATTCCATCATGACCGTGTAGAATGGATGAGTGCCTTAGCAGATAGAGAATAGCTGGTTAAATCATAATCTTAGCTATTTGAATTCTCCTTGCTAGAGTTTTGATTTTAACCTTTTGTCTTGAAATAATGCCATGGCTGTCTCTTCATATTTCTGAATCTTTGTCAATTGAACCTTTCAAGTAATTTCTTATTACTAAACCTAAATAAACCAGATCAGATTTTTCTAGTATCGCACCAGAGTAACCCAAATCTCTTCCTTTCCCTAGACTTGCAACTATTACTATTTATTTGTTATAATTTAATTTCAAATGTTCTTCAAAATACAGAGATATCTTTAACACTGTTGGCAAGATTTGATCTACCATTTCTGACATCAATATGCAGTCATCAGCAAATAACCTAAACCAAGAGATACATTTTCCTTTTTAAAATTTTTCTCTAGTTGTTTTCTGACAGTTAAGTCAAACGCTTTAATAACTACTATAAATAATCAAAGTGAGAATGGACATTTTTTTCTGATACCTCTACTAATGTTCATACTAGTTGCCATTTTTAATTAATAACTCTTTTTGTTGGTCTTTGTACTTTGCTTTTATTAAAACCAGGGAATTGTCACAAGCATTTCTCTTTTTAAGAACTTCAAAAGTAAATTCTAACTTGGCGGTATCAGATGCATTTTTATGTCAAATAAAACACTGCCCGCCTGAGTGTCAAGTTTCCCTTTCCAGTTTAAAATATATATAGAGACCAAGAGTTGCCAACATTCTGTCTACTATGAATAAATACAGATTGTTGTTTTCAAGCAGTTTTGGTAAGGTCATATCTACTTTGCTTGTTAGCCATTTTGCAAGAATTTTTGTATCCATTGTCAATTATTTAATAATGAAATTGCCCTGTAGTTTATTGAATCTTTAGGTTGTTTTTTTTTATCATTTTGAAGTATTTTTTGAATTTACAGATGATTCTTTACCTATGATCATATCAAACGATTTAGCTAATACTTTGTATGGTTGTTAATCACAGCATTCAGATAATCTGATAGGAAAACTAGTTTTAGTTTTATACTTTTCACTGGTATTTCTTTTGCAGTTATCTCAGACTCTAAACATCCAATGTTTTGTGAGAAAAACTTGATCTGTCTAAAGTATTCCAGGACATATTTGAGTATTCAAAACATCTGAACTATTACAAGTTATATGTTTTAATTCTTGTTTTATGCACTTATCTACCCAAAATATAGCACTAGCATACTTATTTTCTTTCTCTCATACCTCCATGCTAAATATTTAGACACCATTTTTCTCTGTATCCACCAATAATCACCATTAGTTAAAGTAAGTGTTTCTATTTCTGTTAGTGCCAGATTACCCTTTTGAATACAATGAAGTGTATAGTATCATATAAATGTCCCTGCATCTTTTGTACTTAAAAAACTGGTATAATGTATTTTCTTTTAACATTTTTTTTGTTTTACATTTTCAGCAAAATAAACGCTATAGTACCCCCCACGTTGAAGGAATGCAATCAAGGAGCAAGGCTGTAATCCACAAGATAGTTTATTCACGATAAAAACAAGGTGATAAGCACTTTCGCGTACTGCTGCCGTACGCTTCTTCAGATCAACTTTAAAACAGAACCATGCCCTTTATATACTAATGCAGCGGTATCAATTATTCAATTATTAAATTAATTAACTGAAAAATTCTTACAATAAAGCAAACTAATACCTCAAAAGTCAACACCCCTCCCTCTGCCTACTTCGTGTATATTACAAAATAAAACTAAGTACAATAGCAGAGTCAAAAAACGCATATCCAACATTTAAAACTAAAGACACTCATCTTGATATAAAATTCTATCTTTAGGGTGAAACAAAAAGTTAAAAACAAAGGTTGTAAACATAAGTGTGTATGAATATAAGCACAACTCTATTGCTATTCATACTGAAACAATTATTAAAACCTTAATTATAATATTAAGAATGAAGACTAAATAACCAATATGTTAAATACTTATATAGCATATAAAAATATATATGTATGTAGAACAGTATGTAAGTAATATAAAAGTTAATACAAAGTATCTAACTACACTAAAATACATTAAAATAAGGGCTCAAAATGTGCATAGAAGCTTGGTGTGCATATACTGGAACTAAAACATGCTAGAAAACTGTAGCTGGCTTACTATAAAAAGCATAAAAGCATAAAACACACTGGGAAACCAACTTGTGGTGAGACAAAACTTCAGTTCATGCCCTGAAAAATGACTTATTAATACACATACTTGTAAAGACAAAATATTAAAACATCAGAAAAGCTGGAGATCTTATCTTATGGGGTTTTACTTTTAAATCATTGTTCACTTCATTCTACTCTGGATTAAATTGAGGTTGGCATAGACAAAGTCTGCATGATGCGATTATTCAGTAATATAATCCCTCTATAAATATAAGGTCCATGTAAGCAGAATAAATCTTAAAAAAACACTTGAAATCATTGCATCTATAATGAACCTCAGAAGTCTTTCTGTTATTAACATCTTTGATTATTAAGACCTATTTTTTCAACCATTTAGAAATGCCAGGGAGAAATATATAGAAGGTGGGCAATATCTATAGTCTAGGAGACCTTGTATATAGTTTCAGTTGCCAGAAGAGACATCAAGGATCTGAGTGGGGAGATGTTAACTTCTAGGCCTGAGGCAAGACCCACTGGTTTGTTCAAGTTAAAGACTCAATTTGTGGCCACCAGAAAGGTTCTGGCTAGAACAGTATTTGTAGTATATCTGATCAACAATTACAGAGCTGCAGCATTTCATTCCAGGGCATATCTTTTGACCACATGTCCCCTTCACACATACTTAGGTGCAAGTATAAAGTCTCATGCTATCACTGTTTGGCCCTTGATGATCTCCTGCATCTTTGATAGAGCATTGTTTACCCATGTAACTAAAGTTTTGGGATGCAGATATATGTTGAAGGCACATGAGTATCATACGTTGTGACTTTTAAGTATTGTATATTCTGTACAGCAATACACTAAGCCAGTCAACTACACAATCACTGGCTGTAATTCTGCTAAACCTTGCTGATTACCATAACAATGTGTAGAACATCACATTTGCTGATCCAGCCACTTTACAGTTGCTGAACTATATATATCTCTGCCCCTTTTGTGGGTGTGAAGACTGTGAGGGTTCACGCACATGGCACATGTTCTTTTGTGTTAGATAAGTGAAAGCGTGAATCAAAGGGCAATCTATACTATATACAGTAATAATGTTGGATGGTGTGTGTGTGTGTGTGTGTGTGTGTGTGTGTGTGTGTGTGTGTGTGTGTGTGTGTGTGTGTGTGTGTGTGTGTGTGTTCTTATCATCTGTACAACACTAAACTGAGCAATATAAAATACACAAAGTCATAGTTAAGCAGCTATACAACTGCACAGGTGCTGAATCAGTGAGTGTGGCATTTCATGGTTTGTCTCAGCAATCAGTGAAATTCAGTAGAATCACATCTGTTGATCATGTAGGCGACTGGCTGACTGCATTCGACTGTATGCATTGTTTTCCATGTATTAGATGTTGCTTGTTTTCCTTCATTATTTTGTAATATCTAAATTTTAAAATGTATTGTTCTGTTTTTACTTCATACTCTTTTCATTTGGAAGTACTGGGTTAAGTAATGTATTAACTATGTTGTGTTTTACTGTACTGACCTATATGTACTTGCTTTGTTCATCTTGATTTTTATCTCATTGTTGGACTTCTGTTTCCTGGTCATCAACTGAAAATGGGTCCCAATCCAGCTAGAAAAATAACCAGCCAAACAAACAAATAATAAATAAATAATTGTCATTAGCTTATAAGATAGAAAAGGAGAGTTAGGCATAGTCTATAAAATGTTCTGCTATAACAAATACCTATAAGCATCCATGCAGCACATGACAGAAAAGCCAACACTTGTGTACCAGTTGTGAGATTTACTGAAACATCATAACAGTTCATGCACACATAGTGATACATCACACTTCACTGCCATGAATCCCTACAGAATAACGCTATCAAGATGCACAAGAAAGGACAGCAGTGCACCTGATAGAAATAGTGATGTGTGATTTACAGTCATACTGAATGACAAGGCAAACACAGTCAGCAGATTTATGTAGTCTCCGAAGACTGGGCATTGGCAAGGATATGACAGAGTAGCCCTTAGAAGTGCAACTCTTCCAAGCACAGAAGTGTGGTGCAGTATCATATGTGCAACACACCAAGCACAGAAGTGTGGTGCAGTATCATATGTGCAACACACCAAGCACAGAAGTGTGGTGCAGTATCATATGTGCAACACACCAAGCACAGAAGTGTGGTGCAGTATCATATGTGCAACACACCAAGCACAGAAGTGTGGTGCAGTATCATATGTGCAACACACCAAGCACAGAAGTGTGGTGCAGTATCATATGTGCAACACACCAAGCACAGAAGTGTGGTGCAGTATCATATGTGCAACACACCAAGCACAGAAGTGTGGTGCAGTATCATATGTGCAACACACCAAGCACAGAAGTATGGTGCAGTATCATATGTGCAACACAATGGAGGATGGAGAGCAACATGCAAGGTTAGTACAAGTAGAACCAACATGCTGTTAAGAATCCTAACAAACCTCCACATAAGTCACTTTATACCACTGGATGCTGCAATGCCACTCTTCAGGGAACATTGCCTGTGAGAAAAGGATGGGATACACATACACATTATAGGATTGCAGCCATGCTGAAAGGGTATGCCACAAGCACACAGTAAAGTGTGTATAGAATATCAATATGCACCGGATGAGCATGAGATCAAAGGGGTGTTGTACCACCTGTACAGACATGAGTGTATGAAACTCAATGGATATTATGTTCAGAGCAGAGGACACCCCCTAATGTTATACGGTAATATGGAGACATGAGGACCATATATTACATGTACAGCATGAGCAGTCCTGGAGATACTGGATACTGGCCACCTACCTGGGTGGAGCAGGAGATTCTTCCCATGCAGTCCAACCTGAAGAGGTATGAGGATCATATCTTGAAAGGGAACAGGCACTGTCTTGGAAAACTAGATCATATAATAGTGTGATGATTAATTTCTGAAGAAAGGCAGGTTTATACTAAACTCCATAAGCAGGTCACAAATTGCCATAATAATCACATCACAATGGTCCTCGGCATCATATACATTCCATAAGGACTCAAACATGGGAGTATTCACCCTGTACCTACCATATAGACTCAAGCATGAGAGTATTTACCCTGTCACCTGTGATGATGGCTAAGCTTGCAGGAAATTAGGGAACAAGCAATGCTTCTCATAATTTGTATAATTACTTCCACTATGTGGACTGTTAGTGAGCCATGGAACAGGGGCATGAACAATATCACATTATACTATGTCAAAAGATCTGGCCAGACAGTACAGGACACATTTGGGGGAATTGCAGCAAAATGTAGCAGGTGTCCAAGCAAAAACTCGCATTGCAGCACTAATGCTGGTTCTAGAATATAGTACCCTAAAAATATACTATGTCAGATCCCATAATTTCAGAGTCCATCAGGCAGTAGTGTAGTCCATGTAGAAATTGTGGGACCTGAAGCACATACATATACACATACATACATATATGCAATGGCTTCTGATACCTATTCTGGCAATGCTGACTTAGGTTTTCAGAATTCAGTACTGGTGATTGCAGGCAACCACTGCTGGCCTGGTCCAGAAGATGTTTTGTATATTTTCCAATAGGAGTCAGACTAATCTTTTATTGCAATAATTCTAAGATAGCCTCACATTGCATGTGTTATATACCCTTACAGTATTGAGTAGTGATGTGATCCAGTCCAGCTATAAAAACTGAACCCCAATGGGAAGTACAAGTCAGAATGAGGGAACACAATGTTGGAGAAGTGTTGACAGAAGTGTACTCCACAACATTAACACCATTAGGGCCAAGCAGGGAATTATCCACAAGGCAGATCTGAGTGAGAGTACAGCCAGAGAAAAAAAAATTTTAGCTTAAGCTCTTTCATCTAGTCACATAAAGCAGTGGTCTCCAACCTTTTTTGCACCACGGACCCGTTTCATGTAAGACAATTTTCCACGGACCGGCCATTGCTTGTGCATAAAAATAAAGCATAATAAAGTGCATAATAAATATAACTCACCATAACGCAGAATCAATGGGAGTCTTGAGCTTGTTTCCCTTCAACAAGAAGGTCCCCTATAGGGGTGATGGGAGACAATGACACCCAAAGTGTGTTCCTTATGTCCAGTCTATTCCATAACTTTGTTTTGGCTACTGTAATTGCAGCAAACCCCGCTTCACAAAGATAGTACGTTGGAAATGGAAGCAGGGTTTTCAGTGCTTATTCTAGCAAATTTCTAAATGTATAAGAGCAATATTTAAAATCTGTCCCTATTATTTGTGGCTCTGTCCAGATTTATTGTGCGAGAGGTTGAGAAGTATGGTCAAGAGGTACACAAACCTAATGGAAACGTTTTTTCTGAATCTAGCAACTTTCTAAGTTTATAAGAACAATATTTAAAATCTGTCCCCATTTTGGGGTCTTTGTTTCCCCATTATCTTTGGCTTTGTCCACATTTCTTGTGCTAAGAGATTGAGAGGTATGATGCATGCACCTGGATTAGATCTAAAAGGCACTAGCAATTAGCACCTAGAATCATACTGAAATAACAAATTAACAAATTTATCTGACAAAGAATCTGAGTATCCCATCTCTGGTTGTTTCAGGGGTAGGCATGTAAACATTTATAAAACAAAGCTTCCACAAAAAAAAAACAAACAAAAAAAAAAAAACAAGCAAAAAACAAAAAAACAGTTTTGAATGGTCTGCTGGCATACCTGTCAGTAAAGACTTCCAACCACATTTAAAGGTTACTTACCTGGATCAGTAAGAGTCAGAGCTGGAACAAAAGCTGCCAGGTTCCTCTCTGAAGTGAGCACATGAGAGAAGGGGCAGCAGCTGTGCATTCTCCAGGACCATTTTTGTATCATTGCTTGCTTCACCAGTCTGCAGCACATTTTCGGCCCTTCAAGTCTTTTATCAGTTTGACCATATTGGAATAGTGTGAAAACTAGTGGCAGTGAGTGATTGGATGAATTGTGGTGCTTGTCATTGGCTCCCTTTGCCTCAGGAGCTGTTAGTTGATTAGTTCATATACTGCAATGCCAATTGGCTGTAATTGCACTGTATGAACCAATCAAAACTTGTGTAATGGAGCCACCACTGTTTGATGTGGAACAGCAGAACAGGGGGCAATTTCAATGTTAAATGTGGAGCATTCTACATTATCCAGAGCTTTTGATTCTTCAGTTTGCATTCTATCAACTTTCTAAGTTTATAAGAGCAATATTTAAAATGTGTCCCTATTTTGGGGCTTTGTCCCCTATTATTTTTGGCATTGTCCAGATTTTCTGTGCCCAGAAAATGAGAGCTATGGATTCTGTCCAGATTTATTGTGTGAAATGTTGAGCAATATGGTCAGGAGGTATGCAAACCTCTTAATTCATGCTGCTGCTGCCAGGGATAGCTCTCAGTCTTCACTCTCACTCTCTCTCTGCCCCATACATACGTGCACACACACACACACACACACACACACACACACACACACACACACACACACACACACACACACACACACACACACACACACAGTCTGTTCTGCTTTCATGCATGCATTCACACACACATGCAGACAGAAACACACACACACTCACACACACACACACACACTTCTGCTTTCATGCACATATTCATTCATACTCGCAGGCAGAAGCACACACACACACACACACACACACACACACACACACACACACACACACACACACACACACACACACACACACACACACACACTTTTTTACATTTCATTTATTTTTATTTTACACTTCCTAAACAGCAAACGCGTTGCTTAGTGAGTGTAAAATAATGGCTCACACACATCAACACATACACAGTCTCTTCTGCTTTCACACACATACATTATGCTTTCATGCATGCATTTATAATGACTTGCTCAATTTCACTTTTCACTCACTCATACACGCAGACAGAAACATAGACACACTCACACACATTCATAGACGCATTCACTTTTTTGTTTCAATTCCTTCTATGCGGCCTGGTAACAAATGATCCACGACCTGGTACCGATCCAAGGCCCTGTGGTTAGGGACTACTGCCTTAAATTAATTTCAGTGTACATTTCAGAAATAAGTTTTTCTGAGTAGCCTCTGTCATTTAACATGTCTCCAGGTTTATCCATTTCCAGACTGAACAGCCTATCATCAGAAATTAACCTTGAAAGGCATACCATCTGGCTTTTAATAAGGGCTTTTTTTACTGAAAGAGGGTGGCACCCATAATGGAGATAAGCATTAGAAAAAGTGGGTTTCCAATAAATGGTGGAAAGAACACAGTGGTTCATTATGTTTTGAAAACAATGACATCCAAAGAATCAGCTGATCTGATATTGTCATTTTCATTCGTTCCTCAATGAAAGGATTCAGATCTGACCCTCGGATCCAACTCTGCCACTTTCTTTAGATTTTAGGATCCAACTCTTGAGCTCCTCCCTTACCCACAATGCCTCTGATTACTGTATTACCTCAGATCTCATTCACCCCTCTTCAAGATTGGTTGGGATTATGACTGCTTAAGCTGTAGTAGGGTATTCATGAGTGAACTAATAATATTTTTCAATATATTTCAGTATTTTTCACCTTCTCATTGCTCTAGCTATATATCTTTAATCCCCCTTACCTTTTTATATAGTACAATTTATTTTCTTACCCTAAGGAACGCTAGACTTACCATTGCTGGTAATTTTTCCTTTTTTTACCTCAGCCTGATGGATTCCTTTTCTACCATAGTTGGCAATAACTCTTTTCTGTGCTTCTTCTTCTTTCGGCTTTTCCCGGTTAGGGTTGATTGGCAGTGGAGTTTTTTGTGTCGAGTTGCCAGCCCAGCGCCCAACCTTCCACAGAAGGCACCGCACACCTAGGGCCAATTTAGAGTGTCCAATCCACCTGAAGCATGTCTTTGGGATGTGGGAGAAAGCAGCACCGGACGGAGAAACTGCGACCACAGGAGGGAGGGGCAGCACTCTGCAGAAGGCCCCCAGCCGGGGATCGAACGGAGAACCTCTAATAACTCTTTTCTGTGCATTTTTTAATATATAAAAAAGTTTTTTTTCTCTTGTCGTAAATTGCGAGTTTTCAGTATGACTGAGAAGCTTACTGGCTTTAAAAAGTGCTCTTCCTGTGGGTTTAAGATCCCAAATTCTGATGCCCACAGGGAGTGCATGCAATGTTTGGGGCCTGTGCATTTGGCTATCACCTACTCCATTTGTGCGGCTTTTGATATAAGGGCTATTTCTGATCATAGGAATAAGTTGACTTCTTCCAGCTTCAGCTCCTTCTGCTGGTACATCTTCTTCAGAGGCTCAGATCCCCTCTCAGAAGACAAAAGAGGCTAAGGAGCATAGGAAACATTCCTCCTCCAAGTCTCTTCAGTCTGTACCTTCCTCTGAGCCTCTTACAAAGGTACCTAAACCTCAGAGCCAAAAGCTTTGGATCTGATACAGGTTGGCACCAAATCTGATTGACTCCATTCATCAAGACTTTCCCTGGATCTGGTCTCTCCTAGACTAAGGACTCCCCTCCTTTGGGAAACCCCCAAAAAAGTTATTCAGACTACCTTCCACTTCATCTTTGGTTAGGCCCTTAGGTCCTCCCAAGGCCTTTCTGAGTTGGAGGTGGATGTGATGATAAGGAGGTTCCTCAGATCACAGATTCAGATGGTGGTTCTCTTGACTCTATCTCCCATTGGATCTGTGAGCCTTAAGACCTCCTTCCAACCTGTACATGCTCCTTCTCTGGTCCAACCGTCCATTTCACAGTCCTCAGATCTGAGTGCCTTGAGAGTTGAACCATTGGATCTGACGTTCCTGGCATTCTCAACTATGATGACTTCCCTGACCTGACTGGGTCTGACTTTTTTGGAGCATGATGGCTCTCAGAGACAAAGCATCAGCATCTGCTCCACGGGGTTGACCTCAACTCCAAAGTTTTTGGAGCTCATGCTGTGAGGCAGCAACACTAACTTCTGCACCACTGTGCCACCCACTGTGTTGTCTATTTAGTGACTTTAACACTTTTAATTTGAGTCATCTGATTATTTTCTGTGTTATTTCAGCATTAATTCCATCTTTAAAATTACTGAATTGTGTGGATCCTGGGCAGATGCCATCATTTGTGTGCTTCATGTGATTACCTTAAAGTATATAAACGATATATTCTTATCGACAGCTTCATGCACTGACAAATTGTGTATGTTCTCAAAAATACCAGTCATACATCAAATAAACTGTTTTATTTTCACCCATTAATATAGTCAAACATTTGGACAATGAACAGAAATCATGTAGTCTTAATCATTATAATAAATTTCTTTTGTAAATGCTTTATTTTCCCACCTATAGATTACATTTCACTACATAACCTCCACACATCATGATGTTATCAAATGTCCATGTCATGCCTCTTTTAACACAGAATCACGTGGAGACATAAAAGTACATGTTAACAAACCTGAATATTCTGTTAAAATGCATAAAATAAACATAGTCATTTTATAAAATTATGGATAATTTGCCACAAATAAGAAAAAAGCTATATAGTCTCTGGGGGGGGGGGGAATAACTTTTGGGAAATTTACAACAAGCAAAAGTAAGTTATATTGAATCCCTAATGTGGTAAATTTCATCGTTTCTTGATAATGAGTTTTTGTTAAGAATGTTTAAAAAAAAAGGTTTGTGTAATGTTTCAACAAATAAGGACACACTTATTTCTATAATTTGAGCAGATATCAGAAAATGAGAAGAAAACCAAAATAAAATATGTCTGATTGTATTTACTATTAAATTGCATCTGACAATGATTATGGCTGGAACTAAAGACCACCAGGGTCAACACAGCAATGAGTGGTAGAATGGATTACAGGAGAGGATCAGAAGGGGCACATGAAAATTAAAGTTACAGGAGTATTCAGCTTGGTATGCTTAAGCAAGCAGCTAACATGATGCAAAAACTGTGTGATTCATAATAATTTTGTACCTTATTAAAATCAGATACGCTGAATGTGGATATCCAGCTTGGTATCTTAGGGCAGGGGGCTTGACACTAAAATCATTGGCCATACTGGTACTTGTAGCTTAGGTACTTGGATTAATTGTGGGATACATGGGAAGTGCTTTGCTGTCTCTCATGCTGTGAAGGGTGCATTAGCTGCTGTTAGAGTGGGGAAGGCCAAGAACATTTATCAGCTGTAGGGCAGAGAAGGGCCATCATCAGTTATACATACATTTTTTATGTACATAGAATACATTTTTTTTGGAAGAGCACCTTTCAACAGTGTCAAAGAATTGAATAATTTGTCAGAGTCTCTATGCTAGTATTGTTGGCATATTTTTTTACAGCCGTTGTTGGTAGTGTCTATTGCTATAAGGCAGTACCTCCACCTACTGCATGTAATAGCTGTAGTGTATGCAGTAAATGTTGCAGTACATGCAGTAAATGTGGGGGTTCCTTTTTCTGTATCAGGATCCTTCATCATGTCCCTAATGGCTGGTGCAATCATGGAGTAAAGGCCTTGTTTCAGGAGAAAGGGGTTCATCAATTCCAGCCAGTATTACTGTCTTAAAATATATTAATATCTTATATTTTGTATTACATATTACTTATTATAGCAGCACATTGTACATTACCTACCTTATTGCATTACTTTTTAAAGATACAGTACACAATGTCTCAAGCATATATGCTTTGTTTATGGCATTAGAAAGGTAGCCCAATTTTATGAATCGTTTTTCTTGCCACAAAATCAGAAATAATTGCTTTATTAGATGACAAGTTAGTCATATAATTATGTCAGTACTTTATTGACAACTCTTTTTAGGTTTTCATTTTTGCTGCTTTGGTACTTTTGTTATGAGCTTAATCATATAAATTAATTTGCAATGCAATGCCAACAGCAGATATACAGAGAATCTGACAGATGTTTCACAAGAATTGCATTACTGAAAACTGTAGGGTACTTTAATATAATCCCAGAAAAATACAATGAAATGTTCACTATACACTTGATTATAAACTGCATCTGCAGTTTGTAGTTTATCGCCAAATTTTTACTGAACATGATACCAGGGATATAATAACATTTGATACACTTTACTATTGCATTAGTTAGAAAATGCTTATTTTTTTAGTTATCATATTTATTGTCAGTGACAATAGTTTGAAGTTTATTCTTCCATTTTGTTTTTAATGCAATCTGTTGATAATTTTCATCAAGTATTATATTATCATAAAATTTGTATTAGTGTTCTTAGAGAGTTTACTCACTGCATTTTAATATATCCTCTTACTATTTGTATTTTTCTATATTTTTCTACAGTTTTAATATAATGCCTTATTACTTCTTTAAATAACAGTGACACTATCTTTAAACCTATATAATGGTGTGAAGTAAGGAATGGGTATCTCTTTGAATGACCACAGGACGCTTACAGTTAGATTTAGTACAATTAGTATTTTTTTTATAGCTGGTATCTTCCAGACCTTAGTTATGACAATCAAATTCCTGAACACTATTTTGTTATTCTTTGTAAGTATAGATTAAAAACTTTATTTTTTAAGTTGAATTGTTGAATTAAGTGTATGGATTCTTAAGACATATCCATTTTTAACCATAGGTGCTTAGGGCATGTGGTTGGTACTGATTTAGAAAGTCACTTGGTAAGTTATCCATAATAGTTCATTAATTGCTTACTTAATTAATTAATTCACACATCTTTCTTTTATTCAAGAGTTGAGCTATTTCTTGCAAACAAAAAAAGAAAAAAAACAGTATGACGATGTTTCTTAGAATTTACAGGAAATTAAAGTGCTTACTTGGCTTTGCAACTAATTTGCAACAAGCCAGAGAAATTAATCCTGGATGGAATGTCAGTCTGTCCCAGGTCAGGGCAGATAGCAGACAGACAAACACACAAACACATGACTAGGGGTGATTTGAAGGATCACCACTTCACCATTGTATGATGTGTGTAGAAATAAAAGCACCTGGTAAAAACCAAGACAGACACAGGAAATATATACATATAAATGGCACCCAGTCAAGAACCAAATTGGACTCCAAATTTCTGTGCAGCAGTTGATGCACAGTATTTCTGCTAAGTGGAAAAAACATCAACTTTTTAAATAATGTTTTACATTTCCTAGTTGAAGGGAATTTGTTACTATACATTGCTTAAGTAATTTTCTACTTTCATCATGACACACAGTATTTCAGCTAAGTGAAAAAAACATCAACTTTTTAAATAACATTTTACATTTCCTAGTTCAAGGGAATTAGTTACTAATTCCGCGGTGGTATGGCGGTAGCGTTGTTACCTCACAGCAAGAGGTTCTCCTGTTTGATTCTCGACGTGGCTTGGGAGTGCCTTCTGTGTGGAGTCTGCATGTCCTCCCCTCGGTTGGGTAGCATTCGAAAGACATGCGTGCGTAAATGGGCATACTTTCGTTGAAGGTTGGGCGTCGAGCTGTCACCTTGGCATGTTGTAAAAATCTACTGCCAATCATTAGCGGACCAGAGTTCTGCTGTGGCGACCCCTTACCAGGAAAAAGTCGAAAGACAAACAACAGCAACAACAACATTGCTTAAGTAATTTTCTACTTTCATCATGATGTTATATCTTTTTTAAAGGAATTACTTGAAATAAATAAGTACAGCTAATATGTTGTGTACAAAAATAATTAACGCATTAAATTGTTTTAATTATTTGATAATGTCAGTTCATATATATATATATATATATATATATATATATATATATATATATATTATATATATATATATATATATATATATATATATATATATAGTTGTGTCTTTAAGCTTTTCACAGTTAGGGGTCGCCACAGTGGAACTTCGGTCCGCTAATGATTGGCAGTAGATTTTTACGTGCCGAGTTGCCAGCCCTGGCTCACAACCTTCAACGAAAGTACGCCCATTCACGCATGTCTCCACACAGAAGATGCTCTATCTGAGAATCGAACCGGAGACAACATTACCACAGCACCACCACCGCGGATAGTTCATATAGATATATATATATATATATATATATATATATATATATATACACATCTATATGTATGTGCACAGTTTTGTTTGCTTTTTCATTTCATTGTCTGTCTTCTTTTTTACATTCCATTTCTTTCTAGATGCCAGACAGGTAATCAACTGTACTTCAGTCAACATACAATACGGTGAATGGATTTTGCTAAAAGCCATTTGCAACAATCAGTAACACTGCACCTTTCCTCACTGTTGTGTTGCTGTGGAGATGTATGTGTGTGTTTGTGTGTGTGTGTGTGTGTGTGTGTGTGTGTGTGTGTGTGTGTGTGTCAGGATGGTGTGGCAATCATGGGATGCAGGAAGGCTTGCCCCTAAAAAAAAAAAATTGATTCTTTTGTGTTTTGTTAAGTCTGATTTTTGTGAGATTCATTCACTGTTTTGTCCTTCAGACTTTCTTTTTAGTTGGATGGATCATCTTGAGTCCTTTCATCAGTTTCTTATTTTCTAATCTCTTCTCTCTACTGTGAAAAAGAATCAGTAGACTTTAGACAGGTCCATTCTTTTAGGTTTCTTTATTAGTGTTACATTTTATTTACTATTTCTTATCTAGACAAAGTTCTGCCATTAATAATAATTGTTTCCTTGGATAGCATGAGGCATAGGAGGTTTGTTCAAGCTAAAGCAACTTATTCAGATTCACACAATAAATAAGGCATAAATGCAGGATGCAGGTTGGGGCCTGTAGGATAGATCTTATTTACAGCCTTTTAACTTTATTTCTATACTACAGTGTAGAAATGATAATATTAATAGCAATGTGTTAAGTTTTAGAAATAATAAGACACACCATTTAATATAATGCAATAAGTATTTTACATTACTTTTAAATATAATAAAAATCCATACTCAAACACACTAATATACATATGTTAGTATGCTCTATATACTGCATATAGGGGAATCCAGAGTTATGGTACAATACTCGTAATATCATGTGCAATAAAGGGTAGATATGCTGGCTTTATAATTGCACAATCATACACCTGACTCCTGCATATTCCAATGATGCAACATTGTTTCTCTTATATTTTTATTTTTATAGAGATTTTAATGTATATTGTAAGAACACTATACGTGCAGAAGAAAAATAAATATGTATTTATTTATTTTATTTTACATTTGTTAACCGGGAAATTCCAACTGGACTAGGTCCATTTTCAGCGGAGGCCCCGGGAGCAAAGCTCCGGCATCAAGTTATACAAATACAGTACATCCAGCATAATACAAGAGGTTACATCATGTATGCTGAGCATAGTAATACAACAAGAAATTAATAAAACACTCCAAGTAAAAGAAGATATAGAACATAGGTAAAAGACAAGGTCAGTTACAGTACATCCAGCATACTACACAAAACAGGTTACATCATGTATGCTGAGCATAGTAACATAACAACAAGAAATTAATAAAACACTCCAGGTAAAAGAAGATATAGAACATAGGTAAAAGACAAGGTCAGTTACAGTACATCCAGCATACTACACAAAACAGGTTACATCATGTATGCTGAGCATAGTAACATAACAACAAGAATTAAATAAAACACTCCAGGTAAAAGAAGATATAGAACATAGGTAAAAGACGAGGTCAGTTACAGTACATCCAGCATACTACACAAAACAGGTTACATCATGTATGCTGAGCATAGTAACATAACAAGAAATTAATAAAACACTCCAGGTAAAAGAAGATATAGAACATAGGTAAAAAGACA
The DNA here is from genome assembly GCF_019279795.1 of Protopterus annectens. NCBI lineage: Eukaryota > Metazoa > Chordata > Ceratodontiformes > Protopteridae > Protopterus > Protopterus annectens. The sequence continues at coordinate 833,582,278 of NC_056743.1, read as the reverse complement.
ATGTCAGTTATGCATTGGTAAGAGAAGAAAATATATCAGGTAAGATTCTACAGTTAAAAGTACCCTTTCAGATGACCAGGCCTACAGGGATCAGAGATCCAGCATGTGATCAGAGAGGAGTTTGGGAGTTAATAGTAGTATGGGTAGGGTTATGTGATATAAGAGCATAACCAGGTACTAAGAAGGTGCGATTTGAGGGAGTTTTTGAATATGGATGTGCAGGGGGCAGTTGACACGGATAGGGGAAGAGAGTTCCAATTTCTGGCAATGGTGTGGGAGTATAGCATTTTTCCTGCATTATTATTAGCCTTGGTGGTGGAGAGGAGATATTTTTCACTGGATCTTAGGTACCGGTTTGCAGTATAGACAGTAAGTAGGTTGGATAATGATGGGGATTTTTCAGGATATTTGAGAATATTGTAGGCTGTGAATATGTGATATTTTTCTGATTTCCTCTGCAAATAAAAACTATATAAAAGGTTAAATTAAATAAAAATCTTCCCATTTTATAGCTAGCTGGGAGATGACCAACATTTATAATTTCAGTTAAGAATAGAAATTGGAACAGCAGGTTTCCCCATCTCAAAAAAAGGAAAGAAAAGATAATGAACCTATGAATCTATGAAAACAAATGACAATGGCTAAAATGTTTGCTGCATGGTGTTGTGGAAGGGGTTTGATGTTGCACCTTTATCCTGATTGCATCTTTCAGCAATAACTCATGACTGTTTGTGGGTATCACAGTATTTACCCGTGGTTGTTGAGGTTTACTCAAGAGGTTGATGCACAAATGCTAAAATAAAGCCAATCACAATTAAATCCTGTGATACCCACATCTCTTAAGTTATGTCACTGTATGATGGCACTTTGGTGTTCTTCCATATCCTGAGCTTCTTTCCGAAGTATTGTGCATGCGTATGTCACATCAGTGCTGGACAAGGGTCAGAAAAGAGAGCAGGTCTACAACACTTTGTCTCTCTCTCCCTCTTTTTGTATTAACAGTATGAAGCTTGAAGCCCTAATTGCAGAAATTGTGAGTAGTTTTCCATGAGAACAAACATTTTATGACAGATAGGGACAACATGAGGAAAATGAGTGACATTCTGCAAGAAAGGGTAACATTATTAAACATATACCAATAAAAAGCCAATTGTGGAGCAATACTTTAGTGGCTGGACTTACTTCTATTGGCACATCCAAAATTTACAAAGGCCACGCTGACTGGGCTGTCCAATCAGTTTGCACATTTTTGAATAGTAATGCCATTTTATTGTATAATATCTCTTTTATGGGACTTTTAGCCCTTTTTTACTGTATTTGGCAATCTCTGCATGTATAATAATGCAACTTTTTCATCTTAAATTTCTAATCCTGAGCAAGGTCCAACTTCAGAGGTTGTTACTATGTTAACTGCCCTTGTGGGCCATTTTAAGCCCAGCCACTTTCCTTTTCACAAGGGAGAATAAAACCCTGTACCTTTTGTCTCTGAAGTAAACACTTTAATCATTATACGAACTTAGTTAACAAGGTTATATCTATCTTTGAGAAAAAGGAAACTGTACATAATATAACATAATGGAGAGTATTAGTATTTTTAGGTAGACTAGTAAAAAGAAAACAAACCGGTAGTCATATCCTTAGATCCAGACAATAAAAAGTTCACTGAAGGTATTGCTACACGCAATTAGGGCATTCATATGTGTTTCTTGTGAGAGGAAGGGGTGAGTTGGAGGATTTTACAGATGTGAGATTGAGAGTGGGAGATTGTTTAATTACACCACTTGCTAATGTATGTTTTAATGCATCCCTTCAGAAGAGCACCACGTCTGAGAATTGTTGTGATAATGGAAGATAAGATTTAAATTTGATTGTGACAATGGGAGAGAAGATTTCAATTTGATTGTTGTGACAATGGGAGAGAATATTTAAATTTGATTGTTGTGACAGTGGGAGAGAAGATTTAAATTTGATTGTTGTGACAGTGGGAGAGAAGATTTATATTTGATTGTTGTGACAGTGGGAGAGGAGATTTAAATTTGATTGTGACAGTGGGAGAGGAGATTTAAATTTGATTGTGACAATGGGAGAGAAGATTTAAATTTGATTCTTGTGACAGTGGGAGAGAAGATTTAAATTTGATTGTTGTGATAATGGGAGAGAAGATTTATATTTGTTGATCACCCTCATCCATACTTGTAGGGGTGTCCTCACTTACTGACATTATGGAGGGGAGGACTAGTATTTTTAATGTTGTCATCCACTGGCAGCTGAAAGGCATAGACAGTTCTGCTTCCTTCATTTTCTTTGTTAACCAGGTAGGTCTGTTCCATGGTTCCTTTTCAGTCACAGCCTGGAATGTTATGCAGTTGCCTTGTCTACACAGTACAACAGTAGATTACATTTCACAGATATTGGTAGTTTTACATTTATTTAGTTCAAACAATTCTATAAAGATCCAAACAACCAGAGATTTATAGTATATTGCATAGTAGCTTTACAGTGCTAGGATAAGTGATAGGATAAATAGCAGAACTGCTCTTGTAGGTGCTTTTTGTCCCCCTGCCTCCCAGTGATCAAGCCTCCCTAAACAATTTATCATGGCTGATTTACTCCCCTACCTAGGAATTTCACAAAAGATCAGGGAGAGAGCTATCCAGCAGAATCATTACTTAGGCAGACATGAGGATACATAGTGCTCTCGCTGTCATGTTGGCTGTTGTATGTATGTTATTGCTTAATCCCACTGACTGGGTGGGGGAGCTAGTGATCAGTGTCATACAGAGACTCAAGATACTTTCCCTTTATGGGTGTATACTGCTGAATTCCCACTATGAAGCCTTCCATCTATTGGTGGCTTGGTTATCCTATCACCTTCTGACAATCTGGAGACTGATAGGATATGCTGCTGGTCCCCCCCCAGGATGGGCCCACCCATCCTCCCTTAACAGTGCTGTCAAGTGTGCAAGTCACTAATTGAACTCTGGGTGTTTGGATTATAGCTGTACCTTTATAGCTGCATATGACTGGCAATGGCTAAATAATAGAATTGTCTGTATTTTTTGCCAATGAAAGCTGCTCGGTCAATTCTGCTGATACTGTTAGTATTGGCAGAAAGCTTTATGGATTGCTTTACTGCACAATAAACCTTTTCATGCAATTTCATTGGTAATTGAATACACTAGTCATAGATGCCATATTATGTAATAGAGTTTTAATTCCAGATATTTCAAAATTATGCACAAGTACAACTGTGTCTATGGTGGAGTAAGCAAGTAGCTGGTTTCAGTGTCAATAGAAGTTACATAAGTGCAAATACACACAAGTGAAACGACCGGAGAGCCCAGAAAGCAACGATATGCTCCTCTCATAGGCACAGAAGAAATATTGTGGTGGGAAAAAGTAGGAGAAAAAGAGAAAAGTAGTGAAATTACTAACACACGGACAGCCAGTTCTGTGGGCCTTGAATAAAGGAGCAAACATAAGGGGAGTATTTGTAGGTCTTGGAGACAGGAGATCTAATAAAGGAATGTTATGTCTGCTTAATCAGGAGATTATTTTCAAGTGGTAGTTAATGGTCTACTTACTGTGATGAAGGAAACTGATAGAGGACCCAGAGAAGGAGACATAGAGCTTTGGTCAACAGCTGCTGTTGTTAATTGAGAAGACCACGAGAAGGGATTTTATTAAAGATTTATACGGGTCAGTATTTCGAGTTCAGTGGTTTTAACCTGTACAGAAAGATTTAATACATTTTTTCTTTTGTCTTACATACATTTTGTTTTCTGATACAGTTTTGATGCTATGTATGTGTTATTTGTGAGATGAATACAGAGTTTTGCTGGGGGATTTACTTATTCATTTATAAAAAGGATGTAAGAAAGGTGTATACTGCCATGAATTTTTTGTTTTTTTTCATATGTTGAGAATGTGTTTATGTTTTGTTATTACAGTTAGCTGTATAGGTGGTTACAATTTGTAGCACTATCTTAATATTCAAGAACTTATTGTACTGTAGGATTAAATGTCAAAAGAAATTACTAAATTACTCTAACATGTTTAATGTGAATGGTCTAAAGTACCTGACATCGGAAGTGTGGTTCTGGCCTATAAAATGCACAGTCACAGCTATCATCAGTGCTATTTACAACCTTCCTACTACTTACCAGTTTCTCTGAGTTAGAATATAGATTCTGTTTAACATTCAAAAATGTGTACTGCTAGTTGATTTATTTTTGTCCTTTATGTAAGCTATATCTACTGTTTAAATATTGTTTCAAGCTACATTTACTATCTACTGTTTAAATATTGTTCTGATGTATAAGTAACTCTTGTAACCTCTGTGGAATATGTTCTGGAGCTATTCTTTCTGGGCCTCCACTGAAAACAAGCCATTCAGCCCAGTTGGACTTTCTTGGTAAACAAATGGAAATAAATATATAAATAAAATAAAATAAATTTTACAGTGATTTGTGGGAGTAGTACTTTACATCGATATGTGTTTTCACTGATGTGTGAAAAAGCCAGTACAGCTGATTGAACTTAACCAGCTTTTTCACATTAAGATGGTGGTACAGTGGGGATCAGGGAATATGTCCTTTCCCCAATGCAGTGTGATCTCGGAGTTGGTATATGCAATTTGTGAGTGGCATGGGGTACAGGGGGGATTCCCCACTGCAAAAACACTTTGTTTTATGTTTATCCTCTGTGGATTCATGTTTATTGTCTTTGACTATTAAGGCTGGACAATTGATGGTTCAATATTATGCATTTGCAATGAAAGGTTATGCTTCCAGTAATTTCTTATGTTTTTATACGTATTGGATCTTAGCAGTTCTTAGTTCATTGTGGATAAGTGTTATTAGTATCCTGCTTTATCATGACTGGAGGAAGCTCTTCAAGTGCTGTTTTTCTTTTTACAGATGTAGGTTTCGGAGATGGGGATATTAATTTAAATTGGCCAATTTATTTTATATTTTCTGCTAGATGTTTTTAATGAGCAATGTTTGCACTGCTCTTGAAATTTATTCACCACTCTTATTTGGTCTACAACATGTCTGGGTAGAGTTGCTTCAGTAAAATGTTTTTTACAGATCAGGGTAGTGATGGAGAGAGCCCCTGCCTGTTGAGACTGCATGATTTTTACTCCTTTCTGTTCCAAACGTCCTGATATTGCATTGGATATATTCTCTGTTGCAATAAAGCTACTTATGGATCAAGAAGAAACACACCTTATGGATCAAGAAGAAACAAACCTGTGGAAATCATTCTGAAAACAGTACAGAATTAGTTTAACTTCTACAAACTGTGTTCATTCGAATGATCTGGCTGGTACTACCTCTGAATTAAGTTTCCTTTTGAACTGAGTTTATAATTGTTGTCTTTGTTTTAAACAAGTACCATTCAGATCAAAGAAGTACTAGGCAAATACTGTCTGCTTTTAGGGGTCCAAAAGAGTGAAATGGGGTTCTGATACTCTTTTGCCTGAGGAGGATTATTGGCAGTTTCTTTTTCTTAAAGGGTTTATAGTTATGTATCAGGTATTAACATGATTTTAATGGTTAAGAATGACAATACTTAGTACCCTGGGATGAAACTATTGGACTGTGGTATTATTTGTAAGATTCTTCTTAGGGTTAGTTAATGATGTTATGGTGATAGCATTTTGCAAAGTTCTGAGGTAAAGGTATGCTTTTTCTTGTATTTCTGTCAGAAGACCAATGCAAGGGGCTTAAGTGTAAGGTAGACTTGGAGATGGAGTAGGAAATGATCTTACGGTAGACTTGTAGGTATTGATTAAAGAAGAACTCTTTAAGAATATGTGGCAAGGTGATAGTGCTTTTTAGGTGGACTATGGGTGGGGTGCAAGGCAGTATCTTTGTGGGTACAGATAGTGCTATGTGTTTCATATGTCATATTAGGGGAGTGTTGGGGCTTCATTGGAAGCACTTCAAGGGCCTGAGAGTGCAGAGGGAAAGGGAAGAGGGATTCAGAATTTGGGTATGAATATTTGGTGATTGAATAACCCTTTGAGGTAGAGGTATTCAGTAGATGGGACTGAGAAATATTCTACAAGGTTTTATTGCAACAGATGAAGTTACCTGGAAAAGACATGGTTAAGTTTTTTGTAGGGGCTGAAAGTTATTGGTATTGATTGCTTTAAAGAAGGAGGAAAAGGGAGTTATGGCATTTTTCAAGAAAATGCTGGATTAGTTGAAACAGATTAAACTGGAAATATGGGAATTGTAGTTAGTCTATCAAGTACAGTGTGAAGGGAAGGGAATAGTCATACAATCTTATTATGGCCCAAACACAGATAAACCATATAATCTGATTAGACTGGCAGAGAAGTGCATAGTCAGATATATACCATAGATGTGATTGTGTTTAATGTGACGCTGGAGGATATTGCTGACAAACTTCCAGGAACAAAGAAATAACATTTCAGGGGGGGGGGATTAAGAATTGCTAACCTTGAAAACTGTATAGTGAACTAAGATTGAGGGATGAGCTATGTTCACTTATTGGAGAGATAGATGCTGACGGTCCAGTAGGATAGAATTTTTGATGATGGAAATGGGGGACACAAGAGAGATCAAAATGGTGAAGAGGAAAGACAATGGAAATAGCATACTTTTAAATGGAGAACCAGAAAATTCATTTTCATAAGAGAAGAGAAGGGTCTGCTACTTGAAGGAAAAGAGGGTATCTGGTGTGATAGGTGGAAGAAAGTGTAACAAGGTTGGATGATGGAACAAAGAGTTGGAAACTGAATGATGGAAGACCAGAAGATACAGGAGTTAGAGAAGTCATTGGGTAGCATGTGTGGAGTTCTTTGAAGGCTGCTGAGTGGCATATTAGATGAGTGCTGAAAAGGTGACAACTTGATTTTGATAAGCAAAAGTATACTGCCATATATTTTGGATATAAAGATGAAAGAGTAGATTATTATAAACTGTTTGGAGATAACTAGTAGAAAGTAAAAGAGAATCAGATCTAGTGATTATGATTATCTATGAAATGAACAGTTCTGTGCCATATACATGAAGTAAATAATTAAAGTTCTGTGGTTGCAACAAGATTTGTGTAATTTAGGAATGTCGACATAATCTGTGCAGTGTATGAATATGAGTCAGGGACGTATGGATGCAGATGTAATCTGTCCATTCTATGGGTACTGATTAGGCATCACCTGGAGTACTGTGTTGATTGATGAAGGACTTGCCGAAGTAAATAGGCCGACTGAGCAAAGGCAGAGAAAGTTAACAAAATGACAAATAGGAAGGATAATATGAAGCAAAGAAAGACTGGACACTTTAGAGATGTTCACGCATGAGAACAGGAATGAATGGGGTCATTTGGCAGTAGAGTAATCTACATAAGAGGTAAGAGGGTAGTTCTGAAGAAATGAGAATGGAAGGGAGAAGACAGTACACATGACAGTGAAAAAACACTCGGTTTCATATAGAAGTGAGAATACTTTTTTCAATAAAAAATTACAGACTGACGAAATGTACTGACTGGATAGATAATGGAGAGGAAAACAGAAGATGCATTCAAGTCCATATATGATACGTTGGCAAAGACACGAGAAAAATGGGTAGCCCTGTCTTTGCTATACATTTTATGAAGTCCATATGCCTTCATTTTTAATCCACTGGCATTTCATGTTTATATAATCCGCGATGGTGCAGCGGTAGCTTTGTTGCCTCACAGCAAGAGTTTGATTCTCGGCTGGAGTGCGGGGAGTGCCTTCTGTGTGAGTCTGCATGTCCTCCCCACAGTTGGGTGTTCGAAAGACATGCGTAAATGGGCATGCCTTCATTGAAGATTGGACGTCGAACTGGCACCTCAGCGTTCGTGAAAAGCTACTGCCAATCATTAGCAGACCGGATTTCCGCTGTGGCGACCCCTAACTGGGAAAAAGCCAAAAGACAAACAACAACAACAACTGCTAAATGGAAGATGATATCAAACACAGGAATCATATAATTTATCTAGAAAAGAAGAATGCAGGAACTCCTAAGAAATTACTCCTTTAAAAATTAATATTCATAAACTTGTGAGTAAGACCAAAATATTTTTGTATTTCATGTGGCTAAATAGTTTTGTATGTTGCAGCATGTATTTTAATGCTAGCCAGCAAAAAACCTCTTCCAGTGTTTAAGCACAGTGGTAAAAGAGACTTTATAACAATGAGTATTTCAGTTTATTAATGTTGCAGCCATATCAAAAAGTTCTCTGCTTATGTACTTGCATAAGACAGACATAAATAAATAGTTTATCCTCAGGAAAAAAAAAACAAAACCCAGCTCTGTGAGTGATGAATTTGATAATGCAATGACGATATCTGAAAGAAATGCTTTGCATACAGGGTATACCTAATAAGAGCCTGGCTTATTAGCCTGAATGCATTATTGAAAGTATTAATTCTCTTTCAAGAGCCAGTGGGCTGAAACACCTTTATTTATTTATTTGTTTGTTTTTTTTTTTTTTGTGTGGAAACTTGCACAGTGTTTTATTTAGACAAATTACCGTTTATAATATGTACTTTTTACATAAGAATGATGTGGTTTAGCAGCGATTTTTTATCTTCATTTCTCAAACATAATATCTGATAGAATGACTATATGATGGAATATCATTCATACATAACTGAATTATTGGCCTTTCACGTGAACAAATACATTTGCTATAACTGTTTGGATTATTTAATCACAATGATATCTTATACTTAAAGTAATGTAATAATATACATTAATTAAAGAATACAGGACATTAACTCTCAACATCTTAAGGAAAATGTGTCCAAAGCTTATATACTTAACACAGGACCCAGGATTGTCTTCCACTAGGAAAACAAACACATGGAAAATGAATTCAACTGGGGAATCAAGACACTTTAAAATTAATAGCATTTTTTTTTTGCTACAGAATGGTTCAATAAAAATTAAACATAGTGCTGTAATGTATTAAAGTATACTTTTTGTTTTGCTGCATATAAATAACACTATTTGACAACATATAGGGATTATTTAAAAAAGCTGTTTTCCTATGATGTATAATTTATCTGCAATAACATTAAAAAAGTTTGCTGACTATTTTGCAGTTAACGACTTACGGCATTAAAAACTGTCTGTTGTTTGAATAGTTTAACTCACCTTTGTTCTGTTTGCTATATTTAGCCAGATACAATAAAAACACTTCTTACTGTCATTAACCATATATTTAGAAAGATAATTTTATGACACATAATTTTCTTTAAATAAAAAAATGATTAGAAAAAGAACATAAAATTTATAATGAATAAATTGCAACAATTAAATAAAACTGACTTAGAAAATAACAAAGTAATCTTGTCATCAGCCATTGCTGAGACATTTACAATTACATTAATATATTACTTTTCTGTCAACAATTTGTCATTTTCCACTGCATAATTATCTACAACATTGTTGCATGTACATTATTATTTTTCACCTACATATTATACTGCCCCATTGTCTCATTTATCCTTTCCCAGAAATTATGCAGATCCTAAAATACCAGTCACCATCTTTACTAATACACTCACACCCTCTAAATGTTCAGCCATACATATATAGTTTCTTCAGTCATGATTCTAAGCATCTAACATGGTCTGACCAATTTTCCTCCACACTGGTGCTTTTGCCATTTTGTTCCTGTAGGCCCCAAGTTCACTCTAACCAAACTCACAAACCTTCCTTACACATAAGAATTCACCACTGCAACTCTTTACCAATAAAACAAATCAGTATCAGCATATAGTGTGACCAACACAATCTATAAAACTGCTTATATGGGACTTCACTTACCACATTCCCCGATGTATGCCCCCCCCTCTGTCTATCCATCTGTCTATATGCATACTAACTCCACAGTCATAAAACTGCATATAAAGGAAATTACATATTCCCTGTTTTAATTTCTCCAAATCTTTTGGTATGGAGACCATTATTATCACTAATTTCATGATTAGAGGTTATGGTTAGAGATCATGACATTAGTATTGTTTCAGTCTTTAATGTTAGCCAAAAGTGCCAGCACCTGGAATGTGCCCAGAACTGACTCCTTCTGTAATACATAGGGAGTTCATTGTAGCACCTGGAATGTGCCCAGAACTGACTCCTTCTGTAATACATAGGGAGTTCATTGTGTCACCTGGAATGTGCCCAGAACTGACTCCTTCTGTAATACATAGGGAGTTCATTGTGTCACCTGGAATGTGCCCAGAACTGACTCCTTCTGTAATACATAGGGAGTTCATTGTATCACCTGGAATGTACCCAGAACTGACTCCTTCTGTAATACATAGGGAGTTCATTGTATCACCTGGAATGTGCCCAGAACTGACTCCTTCTGTAATACATAGGGAGTTCATTGTATCACCTGGAATGTGCCCAGAACTGACTCCTTCTGTAATACATAGGAGTTCATTGTATCACCTGGAATGTGCCCAGAACTGACTCCTTCTGTAATACATAGGGAGTTCATTGTATCACCTGGAATGTGCCCAGAACTGACTCCTTCTGTAATACATAGGGAGCTCATTGTATCACCTGGAATGTGCCCAGAACTGACTCCTTCTGTAATACATAGGGAGTTCATTGTATCACCTGGAATGTGCCCAGAATTGACTCCTTCTGTAATGCATAGGGAGTTCATTGTATCACCTGAATGTGCCCAGAACTGACTCCTTCTGTAATACATAGGGAGTTCATTGTATCACCTGGAATGTGCCCAGAACTGACTCCTTCTGTAATACATAGGAGTTCATTGTATCACCTGGAATGTGCCCAGAACTGACTCCTTCTGTAATACATAGGAGTTCATTGTATCACCTGGAATGTGCCCAGAACTGACTCCTTCTGTAATACATAGGAGTTCATTGTATCACCTGGAATGTGCCCAGAACTGACTCCTTCTGTAATACATAGGGAGTTCATTGTATCACCTGGAATGTGCCCAGAACTGACTCCTTCTGTAATACATAGGAGTTCATTGTATCACCTGGAATGTGCCCAGAACTGACTCCTTCTGTAATACATAGGGAGTTCATTGTATCACCTGGAATGTGCCCAGAACTGACTCCTTCTGTAATACATAGGAGTTCATTGTATCACCTGGAATGTGCCCAGAACTGACTCCTTCTGTAATACATAGGGAGTTCATTGTATCACCTGGAATGTGCCCAGAACTGACTCCTTCTGTAATACATAGGGAGTTCATTGTATCACCTGGAATGTGCCCAGAACTGACTCCTTCTGTAATACATAGGAGTTCATTGTATCACCTGAATGTGCCCAGAACTGACACGTTCTGTAATACATAGGGAGCTCATTGTATCACCTGAATGTGCCCAGAACTGACTCCTTCTGTAATACATAGGAGTTCATTGTATCACCTGGAATGTGCCCAGAACTGACTCCTTCTGTAATACATAGGAGTTCATTGTATCACCTGAATGTGCCCAGAACTGACTCCTTCTGTAATACATAGGGAGTTCATTGTATCACCTGGAATGTGCCCAGAACTGACTCCTTCTGTAATACATAGGGAGTTCATTGTATCACCTGGAATGTGCCCAGAACTGACTCCTTCTGTAATACATAGGAGTTCATTGTATCACCTGAATGTGCCCAGAACTGACTCCTTCTGTAATACATAGGGAGTTCATTGTATCACCTGGAATGTGCCCAGAACTGACTCCTTCTGTAATACATAGGGAGTTCATTGTATCACCTGGAATGTGCCCAGAACTGACTCCTTCTGTAATACATAGGGAGTTCATTGTATCACCTGAATGTGCCCAGAACTGACTCCTTCTGTAATACATAGGGAGTTCATTGTATCACCTGGAATGTGCCCAGAACTGACTCCTTCTGTAATACATAGGGAGTTCATTGTATCACCTGAATGTGCCCAGAACTGACTCCTTCTGGTAATACATAGGAGTTCATTGTATCACCTGGAATGTGCCCAGAACTGACTCCTTCTGTAATACATAGGAGTTCATTGTATCACCTGGAATGTGCCCAGAACTGACTCCTTCTGTAATACATAGGAGTTCATTGTATCACCTGAATGTGCCCAGAACTGACTCCTTCTGTAATACATAGGGAGTTCATTGTATCACCTGGAATGTGCCCAGAACTGACTCCTTCTGTAATACATAGGGAGTTCATTGTATCACCTGGAATGTGCCCAGAACTGACTCCTTCTGTAATACATAGGGAGTTCATTGTATCACCTGGAATGTGCCCAGAACTGACTCCTTCTGTAATACATAGGGAGTTCATTGTATCACCTGGAATGTGCCCAGAACTGACTCCTTCTGTAATACATAGGGAGTTCATTGTATCACCTGGAATGTGCCCAGAACTGACTCCTTCTGTAATACATAGGAGTTCATTGTATCACCTGAATGTGCCCAGAACTGACTCCTTCTGTAATACATAGGAGTTCATTGTATCACCTGGAATGTGCCCAGAACTGACTCCTTCTGTAATACATAGGGAGTTCGTTGTATCACCTGAATGTGCCCAGAACTGACTCCTTCTGTAATACATATAGGAGTTCATTGTATCACCTGGAATGTGCCCAGAACTGACTCCTTCTGTAATACATAGGAGTTCATTGTATCACCTGAATGTGCCCAGAACTGACTCCTTCTGTAATACATAGAGAGTTCATTGTATCACCTGGAATGTGCCCAGAACTGACTCCTTCTGTAATACATAGGGAGTTCATTGTATCACCTGGAATGTGCCCAGAACTGACTCCTTCTGTAATACATAGGGAGTTCATTGTATCACCTGGAATGTGCCCAGAACTGACTCCTTCTGTAATACATAGGGAGTTCATTGTATCACCTGGAATGTGCCCAGAACTGACTCCTTCTGTAATACATAGGGAGTTCATTGTATCACCTGGAATGTGCCCAGAACTGACTCCTTCTGTAATACATAGGGAGTTCATTGTATCACCTGGAATGCGCCCAGAACTGACTCCTTCTGTAATACATAGGGAGTTCATTGTATCACCTAGAATGTGCCCAGAAATGACTTGGAGTTCATTGTATTGGTAGCATATCTAAGTAGGACTGTAAATTACTTTTATCAGGCCTGTTGCTCCTCCTATTATTCTGACTGTCTGGGTCCCTTTATTCCATATTGCTCCTGTTTCTGCCTGAAAATGCTTTTCATGCTACTGCATACCAACATTTGAGCTAGTGAGAGACAATGTTCCTTCAACCAAATGTTCCTCCATTTCCAAACTGTGACATGAAAGTCCTCTTTGTTGCTTTAACTCTTTCTCTTTGACACGTCATTGTTTGGATAGTTCTATCCACTTGCCCTAGGACTGCGGACTGGTTAACCTGGATATTATATGTATAAATCGTCACTAATACAGAAATATTCCATGTTTCTGACATTTGTATTGTAGAGCATTTTCAGACAGTCTTGAATATACAGATCTTAAGGTATTAACTGCACTGGCAATTGATAAATCAACCTGTCTAATTATTTCATGGAATTTGGAATAATAATCTATGCATATAAAATTAATGGTTTCTTTGCATTACAGTCTAAGACACAGATGATCTCAGTTTCTTAGAATTTCTTCCATGTGGCTGTTGTTAATGTACGCATTGTAGATAGTATATCATGTACTGCTTGCTGTATTTGAGTTCCTGGCCAGTACATTATTTCTCTTTTGCTTCTTTATGATTTATTAGTCTTATCTGTGAGTCTTGCAGCCTGCAAAACATTTGTTAATTCATTTGACTGGGAACTATTGCTTTGCTAGTGTGTGTGTGTGTGTGTGTGTGTGTGTGTGTGTGTGTGTGTGTGTGTGTGTGTGTGTGTGTGTGTGTGTGTGTGTGTGTGTGTGTGTGTGTGTGTGTGTGTGTGTGTGTGTGTGTGTGTGTGTGTGTGTGTGTGTGTGTGTGTGTGTGTGTGTGTGTGTGTGTGTGTGTGTGTGTGTGTGTGTGTGTGTGTGTGTGTGTGTGTGTGTGTGTGTGTGATTGTGCATATGTATGCATGTGAGTTTGTGTGCGTATGTGTGTATCTGTCATTATATCATATTAAACAACTTAAGACATGCTAAGAAAACTGAATTTTCATACACAAATTATCTGCAACTTCCACAACTGATTCTTTAACATACACTAATCGCTTCATAGATGTACTTAATACATTTGGACTTCTGTTCTCAAGCAGAATATCCCTAAATTTATCAGGGAGATATGGCTTTACCTCAGAATTACGAAAAATGTTTCTAGTTCATGTAAAATGTACTGAAAATGAATGTAATACTTCCTCTCCTTAAAAGGTTCTGTTTTTTATTTCTGTGTTTTACTGTTAATTAATCTTGTTTTCTTACAGGCCTTAGCTCTGGGTTCTTTTCAGTTCTGTTTTAAGCTTCTTCCTTTTGGCTTTTATGTACTTCCCTAAGCTGGCTATGAACGCTTCAGCACATCAGACAGCAGGCAGGTCCGTTACTCTTTTCTAGCAGATTCCTGTTGAAGGCTACATTTACTTTTGCCTCTCTTTATGTAAATTACTGTTTATGCAGTTTAAATTGGGTTATAATGTGCTTGTTTCCTTTTTATAGCAAGTTGATTTTCCTTTTATTAGCTCTTCCTGCAATTCTCCACTTAGTGGTACAAGAAAATTATGGCTATAGTGTTTTTAGCAGAAGTTACAGTGATAGTAATTTCAGTATGTATTGTTAAGTTTTGGAGCTGGACTTCCTCCTGCGGGTAAACCCGTAATAACATGCACTTCTGCACAACCATTGTCAATATGTCTGAATACTAACAACCTTTAATATCATATAATCTGAGATATTTCATTGGGGTTCTAAATCATAGTAAACCTACCTTCTCCTCATCCATTTTCACATCAGAAAAAAACATCATCAGACTCTTTGCATAGTGCTGCAACCCTACCTGACTTCCAGATTACCTCATATAATTCAATCTTGAAAAATATTTTCATTTAAGTATTTTATAAATTTTGAAGCAATTCAACATAGCTGAACAATTCAAGCCAGTTAAATACATTGCATCCACAGAGAAATCAGATGCATCTGTATTATATCATCCTGAAGCAAACAGGTACGTACACAGATGAAGGCCTTTCCAACTTGCTGTCACAAATATCCTTGACATGACAAATTCTCCTTTTATTCATCTGTATATTCTTTCATTGCCTTATAGCATCATTCTGCCTGTACCTAAGGGAATTATAATTTTGCTGCACAGAAACCCTGAATACTATTCTTTTAATGGACATTTTTTTTGTTTTTGTCACAGAGTTCCTAGGTTATTTTTGCCATGGTTCAAGCTAGCCCTGCTGAGATCCCTGATGATGGCATTCTCACTTATTCAACAGTCTGGAGTAACTCTGAACCCAGCTTAAAGAAATATAGAACTTGTCCCCTTTAGCAGCATGTCGAGCGCTGACCATTCAGTTCATTCAATGATCACCTTTACCTGGTAATCTTCTCTCTCTGTCAGCTCCCATAACTGCTGTATTTTCCCACACTGAAATCTAGCTGTTTGTATGCCCTGTCTCTGGTCTCTGTCTAGATCTTTCCACTTCTGAGGTTTTAGTAGCTCTTACACCCCCTGCTGTACATTTAATATGTCTCTTAAACGTTTCCTGTTCAATATTCATTTATTCTCTTCTGTTTTTCCTTCTGCCCCTCTTTCTTCTTCCTACTGTTTGGTAATTTGGTTATTGAGTTTTTTGTGGAGTTATGTTTCCTTAGAGTACCTTAAATTCCCACTTCTTGGTGCTTGTTTAGTCTGTCTGACCCTTAGAAATACTGTGCTTCTATCCTGGGTCCTCATTCATACTTCCACATTATTAAACAACACTTCATTGCTATCACTGTCCAAGCAGCTATTATACTAACATGGTAACATTGCCACTGTTGTGTCTCTAAGTTGTTTAACTAGTATCTGAAGCATAATTGACTGTTTTTGCTGGTATGTAAAATGTAACAGTTCTCCACAAGTTTTATTATAGCTGGTGCAACGTTGTCATTTTCTTTTAAAAGTTTCATATAGTACTTATTTGGTTAATAAGATAAGCATTTACATAATTCACTTACTGTTGTAGCTATATTTTAAACTTGTTATTCTAGCCTGTATGCCACATCAGTACTTTTTATTTAACCCTCTTTCAATTTACTGATGTTCTGTATCTTGTATTTTAACATAGTTTTGGAGTCAGATTGTCTACACTTTCTAGTAGGCTGAATATTGCCTTATTATTTTTTTGGGTCTGTGGTTCTCTTGGTAATCCACCTTCCTTTGTGGCAACTCCACTTTTTAGTAAACTAGATAGCACAATGGCCTTCCCTTAGTAACGCTGCCACCTTCTCCTCTCTGTTAATGACGGTACCTCTTCAGCTTAGGTGGTCATTTAGTAAAACATTTTTGCTTCTTGGTCCCAGCAGGTGACTTTTTTCTTAGCATACATCTGGGATAGCCCTTAAACTTCCTGTCAGCTTAGGTGTTGTGTATCTATTCCCACACAACAAATTAGAAGACACCTTCTCAGAGCTTAGTCCCAGTGCTTCTGCCATGATCACATTACTATAGCCCCTCAATATTTTCAGAATTTTATTATTCACTTTGACATCACATGTGACAGTTCTTATACTTAAAGGAACTTCACCCATTATGTGTTTACTATTTCATGACATTTGGCGATGTTTAGAAAAATAAGTTAATCCCATTTGTGTTGTTAGCCTTTCTACATATCAGCCAAGGTGATTACATCAGCCTCTATATTTGTTCGGACAGTAGAATCCAGTACACATTAGTGAACATCAAGTAAAAAGACAGAATATACTGTGGTAACTCATTTCCCTGTGCAATAGGAGGAAATGAAAATTAGTGGCCGAAGCCACCGTAGCAGAAGTAGAATTGTGACATATAGTATCCTTAATTGGGATGGAAATGTGACCGTAAACGCTGGACCAATACACCACATATAACTCTTGACCTTTGTAGACATCAGAACATCATGAAACAATGCTTGGTATACATCTCAGTCAAGACAATTTGCCATTTTAGTTTCTTCTCTTTACATCTAACCTTCACCTATAAACAATAAGTATGAAAGTATAAGGTTCTCATATGTGGTAATAGATCTGTCATTGTTTCATTTACACTAGTCATATGATTAATCCGAGTGTCATGATTCTTTGTGAAACAGTACAGTAGAGCAGTCTATGAGAGTAAAGAAGAAATGATGCAGCCTATGTATTTAATCGCAGACGTCCACTCACATTGTTGATGTGCTCTACATTACACTATGATTGTGATCTGAGAAGCTCATTTCATCACATAAGCTTCTACCAGGGGGGGTTTGCTAACATATTATATGGTATAGTGGCATCAGCATTTGTTATACTAGCTTGGTGAAGGCAATGAACTCACTTGGATGGAAGATGTGAACAGCTTGCCCCCCCCATAAAAACTCTCACTGAAATCTATTAATTAGATGGGCTTGATCGACTGTAGTTTCCTAAAGAGTGACTCCAGTGTTAAGCCTGAAGTTACTTCATTTGAGATTTTTATTGCAATGTCTTTAATTTGGGAGACTTTATTTGCAGATTTTTTCAACTGCTTTGCAATAGTTTTACAGCAGTGATTTTTCTAGCAATGACTATATACTTTTTTGCTGAAGTTTATACTGTGACTAATCTGTGTGGATCTCAGGGATGTTTTTGCAGTTTGGAGGTTCAAAATAATAAGCTCCATAGATCTTGAAAACATTATTAGCTTGGTCAACCTTTTCATCCAGAACATAAAATGCATTTAACATGGATGGGAGGGTCAGCTAACTTCAGATATGTCTACTCATCAAGTAAAATGTAAAATTGTGATTAAGTCAGGTAATCATATTAATAAAGATAAACAAATGTTTTGTTTAATTTTGTAATTTCAGTTTTGATCCATATAAGGATGCTTTACTTCATATATGGACTCCACAATATCATGCATACACTCAGGGCACTGCACCCCAGGAACCAATATGATTCTATCATAGTCCATGTGGGTGTAAACGACCTGAGATGTACCTCACTGGGCTATATGAAAACAGACATTATGGATCTCTCTGAATATGTATCACAGATAGGTTGGAGCCTTGCAATAAGTAGGATTCTACCTTCACCAAGGATGATACCACACTATGAACAGAAAATTATTAATTTTAATAATTGCCTTATTTTCTGGTGTCACTCCAGGGGGATCCAATATCTATCAGCATGGGAGGACATGATTAACAGAGCACTTTGCTTTGCCAGGTAAAGGTCTGCACTTTTTTTCCCTGGGCTTTCGCATATTGGCTAAAGCTTTTTACATCCCCTTAGAGCCTAAATTAAGCAATGTCAACATGAGAAAATACCAATACAAAAAAATAAATAAATAAATAAAATAAAGCAACCTTGTAACCTTAAGGTGTTACTGCTCAGTGCTAGGAGCCTAAACAAGAAACTCTACACCTTACAAGATCCCCTTATTCTGGATAATGCAGACAATCGTGCTATTACCAAAACTTGGTTTAAATCCATGGAAAGTACTCCGGCAGTGGAAGGCTACAGTGCCATCCACACATTTAGGCCAACAACAACAGACAGTGGCTAAAGGTGGAGGTGTCTTGATCTACACTAGCAGCAAATGCAACTCTAGGTTGATTAAACAGGATCATGCCCTTGAGTTCTTCCACATCCAAGACTCCATATACAAGGTTCTCTACCATTTCCTGGCCTGCTACGGGTTGCCCTCTTTGACCCATGAAGTGCACAACTCTTACCTAGACCATCCAACCTATTGCCCACTTCACTGGAGAATTTAACTACCCCTCTATATACTGGAAATGTACACTGCCTCTAACTCACAGGTACAATGTTTCCTGGACTTTATCAACACAAACACCCTGGACCAGATAGTGCACTCTCCAACCAGAGGATCAAACATATTGGACCTAGTACTCACCAACAAGGGAGAGCATTGCAACTCCCCTGGCTACCTCCCCCTTTTCATGTTTTCATTGGTGAAGTTGGACCACAAAACTGTTTCTCTTCAAATAAAAGTCAACACAGAAAACCCAACTAAATCTGTAACAGTTAGGAACTATACTAAAGCAAACTACATCCTATTAAGCAACAATTTGTCAAAATTCACGGCTCCTCCAAACCCCAAGAACTCAGCTATATGCAGAATTATTTACAAAACCCCCATACAAACATGTAAATGGCTACACTGAAATTGCTACACCTATCAAAAATAAGCACAAATATTGCACCAGAAACAAACTACACAGGTGGAATCCTTACCTTAACATGCTATATAACAAAAGAAAAAAAAGACATGGTGAAAATCAGAAATAGTAACTCCCATAAAACAAGAGCTCTCTGATTCAACTAAACAAGAAACTAATAGGTCTAATAAAGTCCAACAAGGCCAGTTATGAGGTCAGACTAGCCTCTCAGGCTAAGGAGAATCACAAGGCCTTCTTCCCCTATGTCAGGAACCTTAAAGGTAATACTCACCAGGAGGCCGCACTAATATGGTAAAAGGTACATCCTTGCCAGGTTGACATACAAAATATACTGGCTGATGAATCTACCTCTAACTTTGCCCCCACTCCTCCCCCTCTACTACATGTGAAATCCCTTCTAGCATGTCTCCCACCCCAAACTATCAGCAGGGAGCAAATTGTGGAGGTGCTCACTAAGGCCGAAAACACTGTTCCAATGGACCTGACAATATCCCCGGTTGCCTCCTAAATAGCCTAAAACATGACCTAGCATGATCACTTGAGGCACTGTCCAACAACAACCTCAAAGCAGGTTATGTGCCAGGTGAATGGAGGGTTCCAATGATCATAAGGATGGACCATCAACTTACCCCAGGAGCTACAGATCCATCATTATGACAAGTTTTATAAACAAAGCCATGGAATGTATTATCATGGAAATGGTCAACAAGGACATTGGTAACCTACAGAGTCCAACAAAATAAATGACTGGTGTAAAAGCCATTGATTAAAATTCAATGCAAAGAAATGCATTATTGTGCCCTTTGGCTTTAATGGAAGGTCTTACCCAATTAACCTGGTAGACTTCTTCAGGAGGGTCATCATGACTATGGATGAGGGGAAAATGGTGAACACTGCCTATCATGACCTGCCCAAGGAGTTCAGTACAATACCCCACTCAGGTATTATTGACAAACTCTCAGAACTTGGAATAAATCCCTACAAAACTCACTGGATTAACAGATGGTTCCAGATAGGATCCAAGAATTCAGGTTCAATGAGACCACCTCCACCAAGAGACCTTTCACAAGTGGAGTACCCCAAGACTCTGTGTTGGGCCCACTCCTGTTTGGCTTCTATTTCTTGGAAGTCAAGTCTATTAAGAAACATTTCTGGCTCACCAAGTTCACAGGCGAGTGTAAATTGGGAGCTATCTTAGATTCCCCCTACAACACCAACATCCTACAAGAGAGTCCAACAAAATAAATGACTGGTGTAAAAGCCATTGATTAAAACTCAATTCAAAGAAATGCATTATTGTGCCCTTTGGCAAAGCATCCATGCAAGCTGATTACTACATCGATAAAACACCCCTAAGAGTTGACCCAATAGTTAGGGATCTAAGAACATATGTTGACAGTAATCTGGCATTCAACTAACACGTAGCCAAGATAGTAAGAAAATCATTCTATGTCTCCCAACTCATAAGCAAGGGTATGGCATCCAGGCCCAAGAAAGTAACAGTATCACTCCACTCAGCCCTTACCAGATTCATCACTGAATACAATGCCCCCTTTGGCATGTACCTAGCCAGGCACTTGCAACAGTCAGAACGCCCTCAAAGGAACTTCAGCAAGAGAATCCAGGGTATGAATACCCTGTCCTACACAGGTAAGCAGATTGTATGGGCTAACTTCGGGTCTTTTACAGGATTCTGTAATAAAATTAAAAACTAAAGTTAGTAAGAAATAAATGTTTAAACATGTATCAAGCCAAATGAACATACCTGAAGTGTTAGGTGACCAATCCATAGATACAGGGGAAATCACTCCAATGACTTGGACATCCTGTTAAATAAAAGTACAAATTAT